>NC_135963.1:853019-992469 GCF_053455715.1 Rhinoraja longicauda
AATTTCATTGCCACAGATGGCAGTGGAGGCCAAGTCAGTGGGTATTTTTAAGACGGAGATTGACAGATTCTTGATTAGTACGGGTGTCAGGGTTATGGGGAGAAGGCAGGAGAATGGAGTCAAGGGGGAAAGATAGATCAGCCATGACTGATTGGTGGAATAGACTTGATGGGCTGAATGGCCGAATTCTGCTCCTAGAACTTATGAACATTAGAATAAGTTGCCAAAGGCCTATGTTTTATAAAATGTGCAATGTGTTTCATACTTAGATAGAGTCATAGAGTGATACAGTGTGGAAACAGGCCTTCGGCCCAACTTGCCCACACCGGCCAACAATGTCCCAGCTACACTAGTCCCACCTGCCTGCGCTTGGTCCATATCCCTCCAAACCTGTCCTATCCATGTACCTGTCTTAAACGATGGGATAGTCCCAGCCTCGACTTCCTCCTCTGGCAGCTTGTTCCGTACACTTGGCCATCCACTGGGTTGACGCTCAATGCCCCAGTGTGTCAGTGATGTTATTCTGGGCTGTAAACAATGTGTTTGAGGAGGTTGGAGGGAGACAAATATTTGCACTGCTTTTCACTTCCTCTGATTACATTTGATTGTTCAAACGAGCCGGCCCAGAGTAAGCTGTTCAACATCTAATGGTAGGAAAAAATCTGCAGATGCTGGTTGAAATCGAAGGTAGACACAAAATGCTGGAGTAACACAGCGGGTCAGGCAGCATCTGTGGAGAAGGAATGGGTGACGTTTTGGGTCGGCTCCCACCCCCTCACCCAACATCGGTCTGAAGAAGGGTCTCGACCCGAAACGTCACCCATTCCTTCTCTCCAGAGATGTTGCCTGACCCGCTGTGTTACTCCAGCATTTTGTGTCTACCTACATCTAATGGTGTCTGACTGCTTCAGTGTAGAGGTGAGGCAGCTCCCTCAGCTGATTCACCACTTCATTGACAAGTATTCGGAGTGCAGGGATGGAGTCATTGTCTCCAGTGTACAACCCAAGGATTTGTGTAACGCATAAATTATCGAGTCCAAGGGCACAGAAACAGACCCTTCAGCCTGACCTGTCCATGCCAACCATGATGCCCCATCTATAGTTTAATTTAGAGACACAGCGCGGAAACAGGCCCTTCGGCCCTCCGAGTCCACACCAACCAACGATCCTCACACATTAACAGTATCCTACACATACTGGGGACAATTTACAATCTTTTTTTACTGAAGCTAATAAACCTACAAATCTGTACGTCTTGGGAGTGTGGGAGGAAACCGGAGCACCCGGGTAAAACCCACGCAGGTCACAGGGAGAACGTGCAAACTCCGTACAGACAGCACCCGTAGTCAGGATGGAACCGGGCCTCTGGCGCTGTAAGCGCTGTAAGGCAGCAACTCTACCGCTGCACCAGCCTGCTGTTCCATATCTGTGTAAACCTTTCCCATCCATCGTTAATGGAATGACGATGGTGCGTATCTTGGCCAGTTACATGCTAGTGCCACGACTGTTGCTACTGGAAGGGCTTTAATACCCAGAGGGAGCGGGGAAGGGGTGATCTCTGTGGTGGGTGAGTCAGGACGTGGCCTTTACCTGTTAAACCAAGGCCAGGACTGTGAGGAGTGATGATCACAGACCTGGCCTTTGTTAGTGCGACCTGTTGAAGCTTGGTCCTTTTCCTCAAGGAATGTCTATATCGATGGGAGAACTCTGTTTCAGTTTAGTTTATTGTCATGTGTACCGAGGTACAGTGAAAAGCTTTTGTTGCGTGCTAACCAGCCAGCAGAAAGACAATACATGATTACAATCAAGCTATTCGCAGTGTACACATACAGTGTACAGAGCATGTCAACGATCAAGTTGGAGGGGGCAACTGTTAAAAGACATTGGAAAGCTTTAGAGGAATATGGGCCAAACACGGGCAGGTGGGACGAGTGTAGACGAGGCATCTTGGTCAGCATGGGCAAGTTGGGCTGAAGGGCCTGTTTCCATGCTGTGTCACTCTACAAGGTAGATGGTAGTTCAGGACTGCTCTCTGGTTGTTGTAGGATGGTTGAGTTGACTGGTAACAGCTGGGATGACGTTATCCAAGTCAGGGATGGAAGGCAGATGCAGATATGGCCTCTGCTGTCTGCCCTTCCCTCTGTAGTCCATGGGCTCTCGTAGGTAATCACACCCCAGCTCTCAGGCCTGGGAGAGAACACAGAGGGAGGGAGAGTCCTTGTAAACATTGACATTTACAGACCAAAGGTAAAGCAAACGATGTGAGCGGATGCGAGAGTTCCGGAACAATCTACAGGGCGCAACGTTTAATTAGAGCAGTGTTTGAAATGCCTCTTTGAAGGCATGCTTCCTCGCTGGTCTGCTTCACTGATAGTTGTTAGTCACCTAATGGGGCAGGCTGCTACTTCAAGCACAAAACCACGCAGGGGTGTCGATTATATCGTTTTTTAACCTTTAACCCTTTCCTGGCTAACATATGATGAGCATTTGACAGCACTGGGCCTGCACTCGCTGGAGTTTAGAAAGATGAGGGGGGACCTCATTGAAACGTACCGAATAGTGAGCGGCCTGGATAGAGTGGATGTGGAGAGGATGTTTCCACTAGTGGGAGAGTCTAGGACCAGAGGGCACAGCCTCAGAATTAAAGGAAGGAATTTCTTTAGTCAGAGGGCAGTGAATCTGTGGAATTCATTACCACAGACGGCTGTGGAGGCCAAGAGAATGGGGTTAGGAGGGAGAGATAGATCAGCCATGATTGAATGGCGGAGTGGACTTGATGGGCCGAATGTCCTAATTCTACTCCTATCACTGATGAAGAGGTTCAGCAATGCAGGTTCAGTTTAAAGCTGCTGTCTGTGTGGAGTTTGCTCGTTCCTGTGTCTGCATGGGTCCCGTCCCCACCCCCGGTGTTCCGGTTTCCTCCCACAACGCTGCTAGCTTCACTGTTCATATCCCTTCGTTATCACCTCTTCCACAACCAACAATGGATCATTGTGAGCTCCACGGCCTTTGGTGCCGGCTCTGCTTTGTTCTGTACCTTTTCACACCTCTAGTTTCCCTCTCCCCTTACTCTGTCTGAAGAAGGATCTTGACCCGAAACATCACCCATTCCTTTCATCCACAGATGCTGCCTGACCCGCTGAGTTACTCCAGCACTCTGTGAAACGTCACCTATCCATGTTCTCCACAGATGCTGCCTGACCCGCTGAGTTACTCCAGCACTCTGTGTCTATCTAATGAATGAATGATACGTTATTGTCTTTAGTATCACGTGTGATACGTCCCAGTGAGATTCTTGTTTTGCATACACAAGGAATGTCAAGAGTCATCACATGTAGGTTGCTGACAAAGTATTGCAATTAATCCCCAATGGTCTCTCTTTGTTCTCTCGGTGGCATGTCCAGCCTCCGGCACCCACAAGGCCCCGTCCACGACCGCTGGCCCCCTCCCCCACCACAGGTAGGGATGCCAACTATCTCACTCCCAAATACAGGACAAGGTGACGTCACCGCCCCACGCCCCATGTGACCTCACCCAGCCAGCGGCCACGTTCTCCCGCTCCACCAATGGTGGCCGCCCGGGCCGGGAGGCTGGTTGCTAGGCAACCTCCGTTAAGCGGCGCCCGGGCCTCCAGGCCTACACTGCCCGGGTCGACGGTGTCCGGGCCTACAGTGTCTGGGCCTATACTGTCCGGACCTACAGTGTCCGGGCCTACAGTGTCCGGGCCTACAGCGTCCGGGCCTACAGCGCCGCCCGGGCCTAACATGGGACATGGGCGGTCCCGTACGGGACAAACCAATTAAGCCCAAATATGGGATGTCCCGTCTAATACGGGACAGTTGGCAACCCTGCTTCCTCCACCGCGGGCCCCTTCCTTCCTCCACTGTGCATGGGTCCTCTCCTGATGGCTTCATGGCTTCAGCCCTGTCCGGCTCTGGGAGCGGCCACGCTGTGAGTACAGTCAGGCTGTACAACACGAGGTGTGAACAAACACCATCGTGCCACCTTTATATGCTGCAATTCCGCTGGCAGTGAAAGCAAGCTAACAGCAGAGCCACTCCCGGGGCAATATCCGCAGCTTTGCGGGGCTAATTATCTCCGCGGTAATTAACTGGCAGCCGCGGGATTACAGGTGTGGGAGGAGGTGTCAGCTGCAATTACCAGCAGAGTGGTGAAGGAGGGAGGGAGACTTCACTGCCAGAGGTCACAGCCAGCGATCCAGAAAGCCGCTACCTGCAGTCAGCTCCGGCGCAGGTGTGGAATGTGAGGTACACTACACCGGGCAAGTGGCAGGGGGCCGGGAGAAAAGAGATGTAGTGTTGGAGTAACTCAGCGGGTCAGGCAGCATCTGTGGAGAACATGGATAGGTGACGTTTCACAGAGTGCTGGAGTAACTCAGCGGGTCAGGCAGCATCTGTGGAGAACATGGATAGGTGACGTCACAGGTGTGATTGCAGTAGGGGACAGATCCAACAGTGGACTTGCTGGCAAACCGCATCATCACACACTCCGAACACAAGATGTGAACACTGGGGAAAAAGAGGCGGCACGGTGGTGCAGCAGGTAGAGCTGCTGCCTCACAGCGCCAGAGACCTGGGTTCCATCCTGACAACGGGTGCCGTCTGTACGGAGTTTGTACGTTCTCCCCGTGACCTGCGTGGGTTTTCTCCGGGTGCTCCGGTTTCCTCCCACACTCCAAAGACGTGCAGGTTTGTAGGTTAATTGGATTCTGTAGCATTGTAAATTGTCCCTAGTGTGTGTGAGATAGTGCTGGTGTACGGGGTGATCGCTGGTCGGTACGGGCTCGGTGGGCCGAAGGGCCTGTTTCAGCACTGTTTGAAGTCTAAATCACAGGAGAATTCAGAATAATTTTGAAAAAAACAGAGAGAATAAAAGAAAATATTTATATAAAGTGATAGAGTGTTTAATGTCACATGTACTGACAACGGAACAATGAAATTGTATAAGGGCGGCACGGTGGTGCAGCGGGTAGAGCTGCTGCCTCACAGCGCCAGAGACCCAGGTTCCATCCTGACTACGGGTGCTGTCTGTACGGAGTTTGTACGTTCTCCCCGTGACCAGCGTGGATTTTCTCCAAGATCTCTGGTTTCCTCACACACTCCAAAGACGTGCAGGTTAATTGGCTTGGTATATGTGTAAATTGTCCCGTGTTTGTAGGACAGTGTTAGTGTGCGGGGATCGCTGGTCAGCGTGAACTCGGTGGGCTGAAGGACCTGTTTCCGAGCTGTATCTCTAAATGAAACTAAACCACTCCTGGCAGCGTGTTCCAAGCCCCTACCACCCTCTGTGTGAACAAACCTGCCCTGCATATCCCTATTAAACTTACCCTCCCATCTTTTAGCTATGCCCTTTAGTCTTGGACATTTCCACCCTGGGGAAAAGCTTCTGACTGCCTAGCCTTTCCACGCCTCTCCGAATTTGATATACCTCTATCAGGCCTTCCATCAGCAGCCTCTTACTTACATCCTCTCTCACCTTCGAGTTCTGTCTTCTCAATAGACAATAGACAATAGGTGCAGGAGTAGGCCATGCGGCCCTTCGAGCTAGCACCGCCATTCACCGTGATCATGGCTGATCATCCACAATCAGTACCCCGTTCCTGCCTTCTCCCCATATCCCTTGACTCCGCTATCTTTAAGAGCTCTATTTAACTCTCGAAAGCATCCAGAAAATTGGCCTCCACTGCCTTCTGAGGCAGAGAATTCCACAGATTCACAACTCTCTGACTGAAAAAGTTTTTCCTCATCTCCGTTCTAAATGGCCTCATATTCTTAAACTGTGGCCCCTGGTTCTGGACTCCCCCAACATCGGGAACATGTTTCCTGCCTCTAGCGTGTCCAATCCCTTAATAATCTTATATGTTTCAATAAGGTCCCCTCTCATCCTTCTAAATTCCAATGTATACAAGCCCAGTCGCTCCATTCTTTTAACATACGACAGTCCCGCCATCCCGGGAATTAACCTTGTGAACCTACGTCTTTGACATTTCTCCCCAGGGTACAGGACACACTCCAATGCTCTTTTATTGTGCGTGTGATGTGTGAAGGGAGCATTTACTGAGCATGTTTAGAGGAATGCACTGGATCTGAGTGTGTGTGGTTCAGGCCAAGGTAAGTATACGTGGGTTGAGAGGCACTGTGTTATGTTGTGAATGAAACAGCTGTCCTGGAGTTCACTCAACTGTCCTGTAATCAATGTGACTCGTGTGTCCAATGTTGATGGATTACCGAGCAATTGGAACGATTGCAAAAACATCTGATTTGGGGAGGGGGGGGGGGGGGGTGTCCACAGGGGATATGTAGACGGGGCGGTGAGCGGAGATCATTAAACCAGCTGCCAGCCGCAGGAGCACCCTGGAGTGACTTCCACCTCGCCAGCCTCTGACCGTGATCTTGCAGTTCCCTCACACTGACCGATGCACGTCTCTACAGCGGGTAGTGCTGCTGCCTCACAGCGCCAGCGACCGAGGCTCCATCCTGACCACGGGTGCTGTCTGGACAGAGTTTGTACCTTCTCCCTGCTTTCTCCAGGTGCACCGGTTTCCTCCCACACTCCAAAGATGTGCAGGTTTGTAGGTTAATTGGCTTCGGTAAAATTGTAAATTGTCCTTAGTGTTTAGGATAGTGCAAGTGTGCAGGGTGATCGCTGGTCAGCAGTAACTCGATGGGCAGAAGGGCCTGTTTTTGCGCTGTGTGTCTAAAGTCTGATGTCTTGGTTGGCATGGACTAAGTGGGCCAAAGGGTCTGTTTCCGTGCTGTATCACTCAATAGGATTAGTATTAAGTAAGTGCAATGCTGTGCAGGGAGATAATGGGCTGAAGATGGGTCTTGACCCGAAACGCCACCTGTCCATGTTCTCCACAGATGCTGCCTGAGCCGCTGAGTTACTCCAGCACTCTGTGAAACGTCATCTATCCATGTTCTCCACAGAAGCTGCCTGACCCGCTGAGTTACTCCTCTTTTTGTGTCTGTGTAATGGGCTGAAGGGCCTGTTTTTGAGCTGTATAACTCAGACACTGTTGCAGTTAAGATCAACTCATTTTGTGTGTTTCTCTTTAGGAAACCCCTGCTCTTCCTGGTCACAATATGCATGGCTCTGGGAATTGTACCTGTCCACTCACGAGGTAAGGTCTTATGTTCATCGCCTGCATCTCCAGGCATCTTTCATTCTCACCCACAGACAGTCAGTACACTACGAGCAAAACCGAAGGCTCTCTGCACTTTCTCGTTGTTTTCACACACTTTATGATCCCTTTGTGTTGACTACCCAGTTAAAGTCTCACTGCAGCTGAATGTATGTTGAACAGGAACATCAAAAACCTGCAGAATCCAAAATGAACAGACAAGATGCTGGAAACAAATGTCATGTCACAAATGTAATGCTACGGTGGTCATGGGAGATTTCAACATGCAGGTAGACTGGGAAAATCAGGTTGGTAATGGACCCCAGGAAAGAGAGTTTGTGGAGTGCCTCCGAGATGGATTCTTAGAACAGCTTGTACTGGAGCCTACCAGGGAGAAGGCAATTCTGGATTTAGTGTTATGTAATGAACCTGACCTGATAAGGGGACTCGAGGTAAATGAGCCATTAGGAGGCAGTGACCACAATATGATGTTTTACTCTACAAATTGAGAGGGAGAAGGGAAAATCGGAGGTGTCAGTATTACAGTATAGCAAAGGGGGTTACAGAGGCATGAGGCAGAAGTTGGCCAAAATTGACTGGAAGGAGGCCCTAGCAGGGAAGACTGTGGAACAGCAATGGCAGGTATTCCTGGGAATAATGCAGAAGTTGCAGGATCAATTTATCCCAAAGAGGAGGAAAGATTCTAAGGGGAGTAAGAGGCACCTGTGGCTGACAAGGGAAGTCAAGGACAGCATAAAAATAAAAGAGAAGAAGTATAACATAGCAAAGAAGAGTGGGAAGCCAGAGGATTGGGACTCTTTTAAAGAGCAACAGAAGATGACTAAGAAGGCAATACGGGGAGAAAAGATGAGGTACGAGGGTAAACTAGCCAATAATATAAAGGAGGATAGCAGAAGCTTTTTTAGGTACGTGAAGAGGAAAAAAATAGTCAAGGCAAATGTGGGTCCCTTGAAGACAGAAGCAGGGGAATTTATTATGGGGAACAAGGAAATGGCAGACGAGTTGAACCGGTACTTTGGATCTGTCTTCACTGAGGAGGATACAAACAATCTCCCAGATGTTCTAGTGGCCAGAGATCCTAGGGTGACAGAGGAACTGGAGGAAATCCACATTAGGCAGGAAAAAGTTTTGGGTAGACTGATGGGACTGAAGGCTGATAAATCCCCAGGGCCTGATGGTCTGCATCCCAGGGTGCATAAGGAGGTGGCTCTAGAAATTGTGGACACATTAGTGATTATTTTCCAATGTTCTATAGATTCCGGGTCAGTTCCTGTGGATTGGAGGGTAGCTAATGTTATCCCACTTTTCAAGAAAGGAGGGAGAGAGAAAACGGGAAATTATAGACCAGTTAGTCTGACATCGGTGGTGGGGAAGATGCTGGAGTCAATTATAAAAGACGAAATTGCGGAGCATTTGGATCGCAGTAACAGGATCGTTCCGAGTCAGCATGGGTTTACGAAGGGAAAATCATGCTTGACTAATCTACTGGAATTTTTTGAGGATGTAACTAGGAAAATTGACAGGGGAGAGCCGGTGGATGTGGTGTACCTCGACTTTCAGAAAGCCTTCGACAAGGTCCCACATAGGAGATTGGTGGGCAAAATTAGAGCACATGGTATTGGAGGTAGGGTACTGACATGGATAGAAAGTTGGTTGACAGACAGAAAGCAAAGAGTGGGGATAAATGGGTCCCTTTCAGAATGGCAGGCAGTGACCAGTGGGGTACCGCAAGGCTCGGTTTTGGGACCGCAGCTATTTACAATATACATCAATGACGAATGAAGGGATTAAAAGTACCATTAGCAAATTTGCCGATGATACAAAGCTAGGTGGCAGTGTGAACTGTGAGGAAGATGCTATGAAGTTGCAGGGTGACATGGACAGGTTGTGTGAGTGGGCGGATGCATGGCAGATGCAGTTTAATGTGGATAAGTGTGAGGTTATCCACTTTGGTGGTAAGAATAGGAAGGCAGATTATTATCTGAATGGTGTCAAGTTAGGAAAAGAGGACGTACAACGAGATCTGGGTGTCTTAGTGCATCAGTCACTGAAGGGAAGCATGCAGGTACAGCAGGCAGTGAAGAAAGCCAATGGAATGTTGGCCTTCATAACAAGAGGAGTTGAGTATAGGAGCAAAGAGGTCCTTCTGCAGTTATACAGGGCCCTAGTGAGACCGCACCTGGAATACTGTGTGCAGTTTTGGTCTCCAAATTTGAGGAAGGATATTCTTGCTATTGAGGGCGTGCAGCGTAGGTTTACTTGGTTAATTCCCGGAATGGCGGGACTGGCATATGTTGAAAGACTGGAGCGACTAGGTTTGTATACACTGGAATTTAGAAGGATGAGAGGGGATCTTATCGAAACGTATAAGATTATTAAGGGGTTGGACATGTTAGAGGCAGGAAACATGTTCCCAATGTTGGGGGAGTCCAGAACCAGGGGCCACAGTTTAAGAATAAGGGCCATTTAGAACAGAGATGAGGAAAAACTTTTTTAGTCAGAGAGTTGTGAATCTGTGGAATTCTCTGCCTCAGAGGGCAGTGGAGGCCAATTCTCTGAATACATTCAAGAGAGAGCTAGATAGAGCTCTTAAGGATAGCGGAGTCAGGGGGTATGGGGAGAAGGCAGGAACGGGGTACTGATTGAGAATGATCAGCCATGATCACATTGAATGGCGGTGCTGGCTCGAAGGGCCGAATGGCCTACTCCTGCACCAATTGTCTATTGTCTATTGTCTAAACAGTCGTCATGTTAGGCAGCATCCGTGGAGAGAGAACGAATGGACAGCACAGTGGCGCAGCTGGTAGTGCTGCTGCTGCTCACAGCATTGGAGAGCCGGGTTGGATCCTGACCGCCGGTGCTGTCTCTGTGTGTAGAGTTCCACTTTCTCATCCAATCCCCACACACCAGGGGTAATTTACAGAGGGCCAATCAACCTATAAACCTGCGAGGAAACCGGAGCACCCGGAGAAAACCCACGCAGTCATAGGGAGAACATCGAAACTCCACATACACAGAGCCCAAGGTCAGATCTGAACCTGGGTCTCTGGCGCTGTAAGGCAGCGGCTCTACCGACTGTGCCATTGTGTTGCCCTGATGGCTCTGGCCCAGCAGGTAGGTCTGACCCAGCCGTGTGTTTTAGCACTGATGGGTTCTGGTGCCTGTAGGGTTTCCAACTGTCCCGTATTAGCCGGGACATCCCGTATATTGGGCTAAATTGGTTTGTCCCGTACGGGACCGCCCTTGTCCCGTATTAGGCCCCGGGGGCGCTGTAGGCCCGGACACTGTGGGCCCAGACACTGGGCCCGGATTGTTCCGAGTCAGCATGGATTTACGAAGGGAAAATCATGCTTGACTAATCTTCTGGAATTCTTTGAGGATGTAATCAGGAAAATTGACAGGGGAGAGCCGGTGGATGTGGTGTACCTTGACTTTCAGAAAGCCTTCGACAAGGTTCCACATAGGAGATTAGTGGGCAAAATTAGAGCACATGGTATTGGAGGTACGGTACTGACATGGATAGAAAATTGGTTGACAGACAAAAAGCAAAGAGTGGGGATAAATGGGTCCCTTTCAGAATGGCAGGCATTGACTAGTGGGGTACCGCAAGGTTCGTTGTTGGGTCCGCAGCTATTTACAATATACATTAATGACTTGGATGAAGGGATTAAAAGTACCATTAGCAAATTTGCAGATGATACAAAGCTGGGTGGTAGTGTGAACTGTGAGGAAGATGCTATGAGGTTGCAGGGTGACTTGGACAGGTTGTGTGAGTGGGCGGATGCATGGCAGTTTAATGTGCATAAGTGTGAGGTTATCCACTTTGGTGGTAAGAATAGGAAGGCAGAGTATTATCTGAATGGTGTCAAGTTAGGATCAGGGGACGTACAACGTGATCTGGGTGTCCTAGTGCATCAGTCACTGAAAGGAAGCATGCAGGTACAGCAGGCAGTGAAGAAAGCCAATGGAATGTTGGCCTTCATAACAAGAGGAGTTGAGTATAGGAGCAAAGAGGTCCTTCTACAGTTGTACAGGGCCCTGGTGAGACCGCACCTGGAGTACTGTGTGCAGTTTTGGTCTCCAAATTTGAGGAAGGATAATCTTGCTATTGAGGGCATGCAGCGTAGGTTTACTAGGTTAATTCCCGGAATGGCGGGACTATCATATGTTGAAAGACTGGAGCGACTAGGCCTGTGTACACTGGAATTTAGAAAGATGAGAGGGGATCTTATCGAAACGTATAAGATTATTAAGGGGTTGGACACGTTAGAGGCAGGAAACATGTTTCCAATGTTGGGGGAGTCCAGAACAAGGGGCCACAGTTTAAGAATAAGGGGTAGGGCATTTAGAACGGAGATGAGGAAAAACTTTTTCAGTCAGAGAGTTGTGAATCTGTGGAATTCTCTGCCTCAGAAGGCAGTGGAGGCCAATTCTCTGAATGCATTCAAGAGAGAGCTAGATAGAGCTCTTAATGATAGCGGAGTCAGGGGGTATGGGGAGAAGGTAGGAACGGGGTACTGATTGAGAATGATCAGCCATGGTCACATTGAATGGCGGTGCTGGCTCGAAGGGCCGAATGGCCTCCTCCTGCACCTATTGTCTATTGTCTATTGACACTGTGGGCCCGGACACTGTGGGCCCGGGTGTCGCTGTAGGCCCGGACAGTGTAGGCCCGGACAGTGTAGGCCCGGACACTGTGGGCCCGGGTGTCGCTGTAGGCCCGGACAGTGTAGGCCCGGACAGTGTAGGCCTGGAGGCCCAGGCGCCGCCTAACGAAGGTTGCGTAGCAACCCACCTCCCAGCCCGAGCGACCGCCATTGGTGGAGCGGGAGCACGTGGCCGTTGGCTGGGTGAGGTCACGTGGGGCGCAGGGCGGTGACGTCACCTTTTGTCCCTTATTTGGGAGTGAGGAAGTTGGCAATCCTCGTTGCCAGCGGCTCTGCAAGGCACAGACACCCTCCACACACTGAGAAGCAGCTTCCCTCCGCTGCCCTCTAATCCACCTTCCAATTGCCTTCAAACTGTGTCCCTTCCGATTAAAAATAAAAATAAAATACAATGTTGCATTTCTACAACATCCGACACACCTCCCCAACGGGCTGTGCAAAGTGTGAAGTATGTTTAGATGTGTGCAGAACATGTAGCCACGTGTACGGCAGAACCCTGCACACGGGTAGTGCGTTATTAAGTCGCATGTACTGAGTGATGGTGCCTTCTAACCAGTTAAACCACACAATACATGAGTACAACAGTTAAGGAAAAACATAGCTTAGGGCGGCACGGTGGTGCAGCGGTAGAGTTGCTGCCTTACAGCGAATGCAGCGCCGGAGACCCGGGTTCCATCCCAACTACGGGCGCTGTCTATACGGAGTTTGTACGTTCTCCCCGTGACCTGCGTGGGTTTTCTTCAAGATCTTTGGTTTCCTCCCACACTCCAAAGACGTGCAGGTTTGTAGGTTAATTGACTTGGTAAATGTAAAGAAAAATTATCCCTAGTGGGTATAGGATAGTGTTAATGTGCAGGGATCGCTGGTCGGTGCGGACCCGGTGAAAGGGCTTGTTTCCACACTGTATCTTTAAACTAAGCTAAACTAAAAGTGCTTAGAGTGCAAGAGTCAAGAGTGTTTAATTGGCATAAGTGCCAACAGAACAATTACATTCTTATTACCGTGATACAGTCCCATTATCGTACTAACACACAGATAAGTATATAATAATCAATAGTAGAATAAATTAATAACAGTAATACAAGGTAATCATGTATTGTCTTTCCGCTGTCTGGTCAGCACGCATCAAAAGCTTTTCACTGTACCTTGGTACACGGGACAATAAACTAAACTGAACTGAACTTTTCCTAAATAGTTTAAAAGACTAAAGCCTGTAGTGCAACCAAAGACACACTCCATAGAAGACCATGAAGTCTTGAGTGAAACTCAAGGTGCCTGAGTAACCCAGCGGGTCAGGCAGCATCTGTGGAGGGATTGGACAGGTGACGCTTAGGATCGGGAACCATATAGTCACAGCGTGGAAACAGGCCCTCCAACCCAACTCGCCCACACCGGCCAACATGTCCCAGCTACCCTCGTCCTTCCTGCCCGCGTTTGGTCCATATCCCTCCAAACCTGGCCTATCCATGTACCTGTTTAAATGTTTCTTAAACGTTGGGATAGTCCCTGCCTCAACTACCTCCTCTGGCAACTCGTTCCATACACCCACCACTCTTTGTGTGAAAAAGTCACCCCTCAGATTCCTATTAAATCTTTTCCTCTTCACCTTGAACCTATAAACCTTCTTTCGACTGATTGTAGTAATGAGGGTGAAAGCTGGAAAAGAGAGGTGGGGGTGCAAGAGAGAGGCACAAGAAAGTACAGTTGTGGAATGTTGAGAGAAACGCCAAGTGCTGGAAGGATGACTTCCAATGAACTCTGGAAGAACTCACTCTGTGGATGGCTCAATTGTAATCATGCATTGTCTTTCTACTGACTGGTGAGCACGCAACAAAAGCTTCTCATTGTACCTCTGCACACGTGACAATAAACTAAAAACAAACGCAAACTTATTGGGTCAGGCAGCATCTGTGGAGGCGTAAAACACAAAGTGTTTGAGTTCCCCCTACTAGAATCAGAGATGCCCCCCCTGGCTTTGATTAGCCCGGCCAGCTCTGTGCTGTTGATTTGACTTGACTTTGTCTGTGGAACTGATGCGCTACAATGCTGAGAACTATATTCTGCACTCTGTATCTTCCCCTTTGCCCTACCTGTTGTACTTGAGTTTGCAACACAAAGCTTTTCACTGTACCTCGGTACACATGACAATAATAAAGCAAAACTGAAATCCAAGCCTAAAAGCTTACTGCAGCCTGAGCTCCCTCTGAGAGTTGTACAGTGCTCTGCTGCCGGCCTGATGGGGCTGTGGGATGCAGCATCTGTATTGCAGTTGTTGCAGGTGTGGGATGCAGATGTCCACATGCTCCTGGCTCCCTCTCCAGCCATCTCTCTCCCCGCTCCTGCTTCCGACTACTGTTACCCAGCTGTCAGATCAGCACTCTCGGCTTAGATGTCTAACTGTTAGAAAGTTCCAAGGATGGCAAAGGCAGAGGGAAAACAAATGTATGAATCAAACGCGTATCGCCGATTCCCTGGAGCGCTGGGGCTGAGGGGTACATGGATAGGACTTGTTTGGAGGGATCTGGGCCAAACGTGGGACTAGCATAGATGGGACATGTTGGTCGGCATGGGAAAGTTGGGCTGAAGGGCCTGTTTCCACACTGTATGATTCTATGACACAGGGACATATACAATAACCAGTGGTACAATTAATTAACAATCCGTAAAATTAGATAGGACCATTATCGTACAAAACCAAAGTCGGCAGTGTAACCACGGGCACAGTCCGTAGAAGATCACAGTTGCTGAGGTCAGTGTTGTGCGGTGTTCAACAGCCTGATGGTTGTTGGGGAGAAGCTGTTCTTAAACCTGGAGGTCACGGTTTTCAGGCTCCTGTACCTTCCTCCCGATGGTAGCAGCGAGATGAGAGTGTGGCCAGGGTGGTGTGGGTCAGTGAGAGTGTGACCAGGGTGGTGTGGGTCAGTGAGAGCGTGGCCAGGGTGGTGTGGGTCAGTGAGAGTGTGGCCAGGGTGGTGTGGGTCAGTGAGAGTGTGGCCAGGGTGGTGTGGGTCAGTGAGAGTGTGGCCAGGTTGGTGTGGGTCAGTGAGAGTGTGGCCAGGGTGGTGTGGGTCAGTGAGAGTGTGGCCAGGGTGGTGTGGGTTAGTGAGAGTGTGGCCAGGGTGGTGTGGGTCAGTGAGAGTGTGGCCAGGGTGGTGTGGGTCAGTGAGAGTGTGGCCAGGGTGGTGTGGGTCTCTGATGATGCTGGCTGCCTTTTTGAGGCAGTGCCTCCTGTAGATCCCTTCGATGGTGGGGGGGTCAGTACGTGTGATGGACCTTCGATGGTGGGGGGGTCAGTACGTGTGATGGACCTTCGATGGTGGGGGGGTCAGTACGTGTGATGGACCTTCGATGGTGGAGGGTCAGTACATGTGATGGACCTTCGATGGTGGAGGGTCAGTACTGTGACGGAGTGGGCAATGTCCACCACTCTCTCTGGTCTCCCTTGTTCCGGGCTGTTGTCGTTGCCGATCCAGGCCGTGATGCAACCAGTCAGTGTGGTCTCTACTGCACATGTGTAGAGGTTCGATGGAACATGTCGAGATTTGTCAACATGCTGAATCTTGTGGTGTTTGGTGCTTTGCTTCATGTGTGCTGTGTGTGATTCCTTTCATGTTCTTTCTTTCGGTTAAATGAATTCAGGGATGATTCAGAACTGGTTAAAGGGACAATGTTGAGAATGAATGCTCTAGACGTCCGTTATAACAATGAATTGGATGAGAATATAGAAGGCGCGATCAATAAGTTTGCAGATGACAGTAAAGTATGCGGTATCGTAGATTGCAGAGATGGTTCTCACAAATTACAACAGGATCTGGATCGATTGGTCAGGTGGGCTGAGGAATTGTTGACGGAATTTAACACAGAGAAATGTGAGATGTTGCATTTTGGGAAGTCTAACATTGACAGGGCACTGGGGAGTGTAGTAGAGTGTTGTTCATCAGTGATAAGAGCAGAATTAGGCCATTTGGCCCATCAAGTCTACTCAGCCATTCAATCGTGGCTGATCTATCTCTCCCCCCTAAGCCCATTCTCCTGCCTTCTCCCCATAACCCCTGACCCGTGTACTAATAGAGCATTTCATATTCTGCCTGGGTAGCTTACAAGCCAATGGCATGAACAGGGAATTGTCCAATTTCAGGTAACCCACATCTCTGGTGTGCCCGCACCTCCCCCCTCCATTCACCAGCCTGCCACACTTTCTTCCTTTGTCATCTATCCCACAGGCCTCCCCATCTGTTTCCACCCATCACTGACCAACCCCATATACCGCCAATCTTCTCTCTTGCCTTGCAGTGCAGATGCAGCGTCACAATCTAAAACGTCAACATGCCTTTTACCCCCCAACAGATACTGCCCAGTTTAATTTAAAGGATTTAGAAGGATGAGAGGAGATCTTATCGAAACGTATAAGATTATTAAGGGGTTGGACACGTTAGAGGCAGGAAACATGTTCCCAATGTTGGGGGAGTCCAGAACAAGGGGCCACAGTTTAAGAATAAGGGGTAGGCCATTTAGAACTGAGATGAGGAAAAACGTTTTCAGTCAGAGAGTTGTGAATCTGTGGAATTCTCTGCCTCAGAAGGCAGTGGAGGCCAATTCTCTGAATGCATTCAAGAGAGAGCTAGATAGAGCTCTTAAGGATAGTGGAGTCAGGGGGTATGGGGAGAAGGCAGGAACGGGGTACTGATTGAGAATGATCAGCCATGATCACATTGAATGGCGGTGCTGGCTCGAAGGGCCGAATGGCCTCCTCCTGCACCTATTGTCTATTGATACAGCCCGGATACAGGGCCTTCGGCCCACTGAGTGCACACAAATCACTGATCACTCATTCACATTAGTTTGACATTATCCCACTTGCTCATCGACTTCCTAAACACAAGGGGCAATTCTTTTATAGAAGGGGCTAATTTACCCACAAGCCCGCACATGGTTGAGATGTGGGAGGAAACCCACGCAGTCACAGGGAGAAGTGCAAACTGCACACCCAAGGTCAGGATGTGCCCTGGGTCTCTGGCTGCAAGGCAGCAGTTCTACCAACGGTGAAAGTCTTGCTCATCCCAGCATTTTGCCAGTGCTCCGTTTTTTTAAACAAAGGTAGTTGAGAAGGCACGGCTTATGAGGCGTGAAGGTTGTGCTAAACCTGTCTTTGATATAAGCCAAAGCACATTGAGTTATATGTGTAGTTTCTCAGATTCATACAGCACAGAAACAGGCCCTTTAACCCAACTTGACTTGATCCACAGTGATGGGACTGCAGGAAAGATGCAAGTGCAATGGGCAGGGAGCAAGCCGGCTTGGGGAATGTTGACAGGATTGGGAATAAGGAACTAACTGGGAAAACTAGATAAGTGAGATTGTTTCCTTAAAGCAGAAGCTGTTGAGAGAAGATTTAACGGTAATATATAAATCATAGAGGGCTTCGAGGAGAATGTCTTTGCCTTAGCCAAGGTCAACCCCAGGGCCCACTGATGGAGAGCAATTGGCAGGAGGGTTTGAAATGTTTGTCCACTCGAGGTGGTGTGGGTGTGAAACTCTTGGGCTGAAGGTGATCAGGCTGGGAACCCCTCACAGCGCCTGTGAACATGGACCTGTATATGAATACTCATGCTCCTCAAGACCCGGACTGAATGAGGAGAGTTGTCACTATCAGCACAGATAATCCCCCAACATTGGGAACATTGTTCCTGCATCCAGCTTATCCAGGCCTTTCATAATTTTATAGCGATGTATAAAATTATAAAAGGACTGGAAAAGCTAGATGCAGGAAAAATGTTCCCAATGTTGGGGGAGTCCAGAACCAGGGGCCACAGTCTAAGAATAAAGAGGAGGCCATTTAAAACTGTGAGAAGGAACTTTTTCACCCAGAGAGTTGTGAATTTGTGGAATTCTCTACCACAGAGGGCAGTGGAGGCCAATTCACTGGATGAATTTGAAAGAGAGTTAGATCGAGCTCTAGGGGCTAGTGGAATCAAGGGATATGGGGAGAAGGCAGGCATGGGTTACTGATTGTGGATGATCAGCCATGATCACAATGAATGGCGGTGCTGGCTCGAAGGGCCAAATGGCCTCCTCCTGCACCTATTTTCTATGTTTCTATAGACAATAGACAATAGACAATAGAAAATAGGTGCATTCAATGTGATCATGGCTGATCATTCTCAATCAGTACCCCGTTCCTGCCTTCTCCCCATACCCCCTGACTCCGCTATCCTTAAGAGCTCTATCTAGCTCTCTCTTGAATGTATTCAGAGAATTGGCCTCCACTGCCTTCTGAGGCAGAGAATTCCACAGATTCACAACTCTCTGACTAAAAAAGTTTTTCCTCATCTCTGTTCTAAATGGCCTACCCCTTATTCTTAAACTGTGGCCCCTGGTTCTGGACTCCCCCAACATTGGGAACATGTTTCCTGCCTCTAACGTGTCCAACCCCTTAATAATTTTATACGTTTCGATAAGATCCCCTCTCATCCTTCTAAATTCCAGTGTATACAAGCCTAGTCGCTCCAGTCTTTCAACATATGACAGTCTGTTTCTATGCTACAAGGGGCAGTATAGACATGCTCCGCTGATATTTTCTACCAATCCACGTGGTGCCACCACAGTTGGATCAGGAGCTCACCCAGCTTAGAGCCCCTGCCAGTTTTCAGTAGTTAGCTTTCATACATTACAGAGGTTTATTCTTCAGATAATACTACTTTGAACTGCTGAGAAGTGGCATGAAATACGTCATTTAAACATACATCCTTTTTTAGTCTTTTTATCCACAAGATTATTGATCTCTAATTAGTACCACACCATCCTACATATATATTTACTCAACAGTTAGCATTTCTAGTTTGCAGAGAATAGTTGAACAAGCTTGATTCAGTTAACATTCCCCATTATTGGAAATGGCGGGCAGATACAAGTTTAGTTTAGGTTATTACTGTCACATGTACCGACTTACAGTGAAAGGTTTTGTTGTTGCATGCTATCGAGGCAGCGGAAAGACCATACATGATTACAATCATGCAGTCAGTCCACTGTGTACAGATACAGGATAAAGAGATTAACGTTTAGTGCAAGATAAAGTCCTGTAAAGTCCGATTAAAGATCGTCTGACGGTCTCCAATGCATCAGCTAGGAGGTCAGGACTGCTCCCTAGTTGGTTGTAGGATGATTCAGTTACCTGATAACAGCCGGGAAGAAACTGTCCCTGAATCTGGAGGGGTGCGTTTTCACACTTCTGTACCTCTTGACCGAAGGGAGAGGGGAGAAGAGGGAGTGGCCGGGGTGAGACTGGTCCTTGATGATGCTGCTGGCCTTGCCGAGGCAGCGTGAGGTGTAGATGGAGTCAATGGAATGTGCTGTGTGCCTCTATGACTTTGAAGCTGGACCTCTTGTATTGTATTTGACAAGGTAATGCGGCCCAATTGGTTGGAGAAATGATAATGGGACCCAGGTTTATTTTCCATCAGGAACAGTTTGGAGAAATAGGTTGATTTTAGTAACGAGGAACAGATATATGTCTGATAACATCCAGGATGCCACCTCTACTGAGGAGGCAGAGTGAGCCCCACCTCTCTCCCGTAATGGCTCTCGGCTGGAGAGCTGCTCTCTATGTGGGAATGGTGCTAACTAGGCTTGCCAACTGTCCCAGATTAGCCGGTACATCCTGTATATTGGGCTAAATTGGTTTGTCTCTTATGGGACCGCCCTTGTCCCGTATTAGGCCCGGGAGGCGCTGTAGGCCCAGGAGGTGCTGTAGGCCCGGGAGGTGCTGTAGGCCCGGGAGGTGCTGTAGGCCCGGGAGGTGCTGTAGGCCCGGGAGGCGCTGTAGGCCCAGGAGGTGCTGGTGGCCCGGACGCTGTAGGCCCGGGAGGTGCTGTAGGCCCAGGAGGTGCTGTAGGCCCGGGAGGCGCTGTAGGCCCGGGAGGCGCTGTAGGCCCAGGAGGCGCTGTAGGCCCAGGAGGCGCTGTAGGCCCGGGAGGCGCTGTAGGCCCGGGAGGCGCTGTAGGCCCGGACGCTGTAGGCCCGGACGCTGTAGGTTGGAAAGTGTAGGTCTGGAGGCCCGGGCGCTGCCTAACAGAGGTTGCGTAGCAACTCAGCTCCCAGCCCAGGCGGCCGCCATTGGTGGAGCGGGAGCACGTGGCCACTGGCTGGGTGAGGTCACATGGAGCGCTGGGCGGTGACATCACCTTGTCCATTATTTGGGAGTGAGACAGTTGGCACCCCTAGTGCTAACAGCAAGAAGGAGTGCGCGGTTCGGTTCACTTCCATCAGGCAGCTCGCTTGTGGATGAGATGTTAAACGCAGCCCCATCTGCCCAACAAGCATCCTCTGGATGCACCTGGAAAATAGATGTCAGAGTCCGGGTACCAACCTGCTTCTCCTGCTCAACAACTCACACTGATATTGAGTTCAGTTTAGTTTATTGTCCCGTGTACCGAGGTACAGTGAAAAGCTTTTGTTGCGTGCTATCCAGTCAGAGGAAAGACAATACATGATTACAATCGAGCCATTTATAGTCAGCCATCGAGCCATATAATGGAAATAACGTGAATAGCGTTTAGTGCAAGGTAAAGCCAGTAAAGTCCAATCAGAGATAGTCCGAGGGTCACCAATGAGGTAGATAGTAACATAGAAACATAGAAAATAGGTGCAGGAGGAGGCCATTCGGCCCTTCGAGCCAGCACCGCCATTCATTGTGATCATGGCTGATCGTCCACAATCAATTATATGTTTCTATAAGATCCCCTCTCATCCTTCTAAACTCCAGTGAATACAAGCCTAATCTTTTCAATCGTTCCTCATATGACAGTCCCGCCATCCCAGGGATCAATCTTGTGAACCTACGCTGCACTGCCTCAATTACAAGGATGTCCTTCCTCAAATTAGGAGATCAAAAGTGTACACAATACTCCAGATGTGGTCTTACCAGGGCCCTGTATAACTGCAGAAGAACCTCTTTACTCCTATACTGGAATCCTCTTATTATGAAGGCCAACATGCCATTAGCTTTCTTCACTGCCTGCTGTACCTGCACGCCAACTTTCAGTGACTGGTGTACAAGGACACCCAGGTCTCACTGCACTTCCCCCTTACCTAACCTAACATCATTGAGATAATAATCTGCCTCCTTGTTTTTGCCACCAAAGTGGATAACCTCACATTTATCTATATTATACTGCATCTGCCACGCATCTGCCCACTCACTCAACTTGTCCAGGTCACTCTGCAACCTCCTAACATCCTCTTCACAGTTTATACTGCCACCTAGCTTTGTGTCATCTGCAAACTTGCTAGTGTTGCTTCTAATTCCCTCTTCCAAATCATTAATATATATGGTAAACAGTTGCGGCCCCAACACCGAGCCTTGCGACACTCCACTCGCCACTGCCTGCCATTCTGAAAAGGACCTGTTTACTCCTACTCTTTGCTTCCTGTCTGCCAACCAATTTTCTATCCATGTCAACACCCTACCCCCAATACCATGTGCTCTAATTTTAGTCACCAATCTCCCGTGCGGGACCTTATCAAAGGCTTTCTGAAAGTCTAGATACACTACATCCACTGGCTCCCCTTCATCTATTTTACTTGTCACATCCTCAAAAAATTCCAGAAGATTAGTCAAGCATGATTTCCCTTTCATAAATCCATGCTGACTTGGACTTATCCTTTTACTGCTATCCAAATGCACCGTTGTTACCTCTTTAAAAATTGACTCCAGCATCTTTCCCACCACCGAAGTCAGGCTAACTGGTCTGTAATTCCCCGTTTTCTCTCTCGCTCCTTTCTTGAAAAGTGGGATAACATTAGCTATCCTCCAATCCACAGGAACTGATCCTGAATCTATTGAACATTGGAAAATGGTCACCATTGCGTCCACAATTTCTAGAGCCACCTCCCTGAGGACCCTGGGATGCAGACCATCAGGCCCAGGAGATTTATCATCCTTGAGTCCCATTAGTCTACCCAATACTATTTCTCACTATAGTAGTTTAGGACTGCTCTCTGGTTGTGGTGGGATGGTTCAGTTGCTTGATAACAGCTGGGAAGAAACTGCCCCTGAATCTGGAGGTGTGTGTTTTCACTCTTCTGTACCTCTTGCCCACAACTGCGTCCACAACACTCTGCGATTTTTTGTGGTCTTGGATGGAGCTGTTCCCAAATCATGCTGTGATGCATCATGATAAAGGGCTTCCTACCTTGTCCATCAATGTGTGGGATCTTGCTCTGCGCCAACTAGTCCCACTTCGTATGTGAGCAGAATCCATTGGCAATTTCCAGTCCCCAGAAGATTGGGAAGTATATTGGCACATCGGGTAGAACTGCTGCCTCACAGCTCCAGGGAGCAGGGTTCCATCCTGATCTCTGACGCTGTCGGTGTGGAGTTTGCACGTTCTCCCTGTGACTGTGTGGGTTTCCCCTGCGTGCCCCGGTTTCCTCCCACATCCCACATGCATTTTTTGTTTAGGCCGGCATGGTGGCCCAGCAGTAGAGTTGCTGCCTTACAGCGCCAGAGACACAGGTTCGATCCTGACTACAGGTGCTGTCTGTGCGGAGTTTGCACGTTCTCCCCGTGACCTGCGTGGGTTTTCTCCGTTGCTCCGGCTTCCTCCCGCACTCCAAAGACGTGTGGGTTTGTAGGTGTTTGGCTCTCATAGTGCAGTGCTCTGTCAGTACTGCCCCTTCCACAGCATTGTAGCAGGCTGACCACACATGCACCAGCTGGCAATCACCCCATACACTGGCAGAGATAATGTGTTGCTCCCTCACTATGCTTGAGTCTAGTGCTGGCTCTAATCGTTTGAAACTACATGTTGTGACAGAGAAGAAACAATGGTTTACATTTAAGGAATTGCTGTAGATAATCAAGTCTTAATCAATAAATAAGCTACGGAAACCAGGAACAGTGCTTCATCATGGTGAACAGAACATTAAAGATAATTTTAGATCAAAAGAAATTACAGATAATGTTACCAATTACAGCAGTTAGAGCTAGGAAAGATATCAGAATTATATCAAGGTGGGCCAAAATATGGGAATGTTGGAGCAAAACTCAGCCAGTTGTACAGCTATTTACAGAGGAAAGGGTTAGGCCTGGTTAACTTAGAAGGGTAAGGATTGCTGGAGATAATCAAGGACTACTATTTGCCTCATGGAACAAGTTCACAAGTTATAGGAGTAGAATTAGGCCATTTGGCCCATTGAGTCTACTCCGCCATTCAATCATGGCTGACCTCTGCCTCCTCCTCCCATTTTCCTACCTTCTCCCCATAACCCTTGACACCCATTCTAATCAAGAATTTGTCCATCTGTGCCTTAAAAATATCCACTGACTTGGCCTCCACAGATTCACCACCCTCTGACAAAAGAAATTCTTCCTCATCTCCTTTCTAAAAGAACGCCCTTTGATTCTGAGGCTGTGCCCTCTGGTCCTTGACTCTCCCACCAGTGGAAACATCCTCTCCACATCCACTCTATCTTTGCGTTTCATTACCCTGTGAGTTTCAATGAGGGCCCCTCCCTCAATCTTCTAAACTCCAGTGAATAGAGGCCCACTGCTGTCTAGCGTGCATCATACAGAAATGGATACGGTCTTTTCTCCAGGTAGGGGAATCGAAAACCAGAGCACACAGGTTTAAGACGAGAGAGGAAAGTTTTAATAGGAACCCGAGGGGTGACGTTTTCAGATGGAGGGTGGTGGGTGTATGGAACGAGCTGCCAGAGGAGGTAGTTGAGGCTGGTACAATAACAACATTTAAAACACATTTGGACAGATACAGAGAAAGGAAAGGTTTTGAGGGATATGGGCCAAATTTGAGCAGATGGGGCTAGTGTACATGGGGCATATTGGCCGCCATGGGGAAGTTGTCTTGAAGGACCTGCTTCTGTGCTGTATGGCTCTGTGACTATTGAGGATGGCACAGCGGTAGAGTTGCTGCCTCACAGCACCAGAGACCAGGGTTTGATCCTGACCACAGGTGCTGTCTGTACGGAGATTTTACATCTCCCCGTGACCCGGGTGTCCCGGTTCCCTCCCGGGTCAAGACGTGCAGGTTTGTAGGTTAATTGGCTTCTGTAAACTGTAAATTGCCCCGAGTGAATAGGATAGTGCTACTTTGCGGGGGTCGCTGGTCGGTGCGGACTCGATGGGCAGAAGGGCCTGTTTCCGCGCTGTATCTCTAAAGGCTAAAATCACATGGTTGTATTTCTCGGAGAGTAGATCATAAGATCATGTGATAGGGGCGGAATTATGCCATTCGGCCATCGTCCACTCCGCCATTCAATCATGCCTGATCTATCTCTCCCTCCTAACCCCTGGAACCCGCACTAATCAAGAATCTATCTATCTCTGCCTCAAATATATCCACTGACTTTGCCTCCACAGCCGTCTGTGGCAATGAATCCCACAGATTCACTGCCCTCTGACTAAAGAAATTCCTCCTCATCTCCTTTTTAAAAGAATGTCCTTTAATTCTGAGGCTCTGAGTCAAACGCTCATCATAGGTTAACCTACTCATTCCTGGGATCATTCTTGTAAACCTATGATTGTAAAGAAGGATTGGGGAGAAACGTCAGTGTGGTTGGAGGACCAAATACATGATCCTAAATATCTCGCAGGCTCCCTTTGTCGTTTGCTACCAAACATGTCTAGGAATGATAAATATAGATGCAAAATGCAGGAATAACTCAGCGGGACAGGCAGCATCTCTGGAGAGAAGGAATGCGTGGCGTTTCGGGTCGAGACCCTTCGTGACCTGAAACGCCACAGGTTCTCTCTGTCCAGAGATGCTGCCTGGCCCGCTGAGTTCCTCCAGATTTAGTTTCTATCTTTGCTACCAAACATCTTTGCCACAGACTGCAAGTACAATGAGATCAACCGCCACACCATGTGTAGCCACTTGAACACGGAGTGGATCCGCTCACGACGACAGGGTTTGCGATTGATTAATTGTGCAGCAGTAATGGCAATCAGATGTGTAGTTAAGAAGCTTCCTCTGGCTGCAATATTCCAGGGGAATATATTGTATTATAGTATAGAATAGGGGTGTCAACTATCTCACTCCCAAATACAGGACAAGGTGACGTCATCGCCCCACGCCCCACGTGACCTCACCCAGCCAACGGCCACGTGCTCCCGCTCCACCAATGGCGGCTGCCCAGACCGGGAGGCAGGTTGTTATGCAACATCCATTAGGCAGCGCCCGGGTTCTCCAGCCTACACTGTCCGGACCTACACTGTCCGGACCTACACTGTCCGGACCTACAGCGTGCAGGCCTACAGCGTGCAGGCCTACAGCGTGCAGGCCTACAGCGTCCGGGCCTACAGCGTCCGGGCCTACAGCGTCCGGGCCTACAGCGTGCGGGCCTACAGTGTCCGGGCCTACAGCGTCCGGGCCTACAGCGTGCGGGCCTACAGCGTGCGGGCCTACAGCGTGCGGGCCTACAGCGCCCGTGCCTACAGCATCCGGGCCTACAGCGTGCGGGCCTACAGCGTCCGGGCCTACAGTGCCCGTGACTACAGCATCCGGGCCTACAGCGTGCGGGCCTACAGCATGCAGGCCTACAGCGTGCGGGCCTACAGCGTCCGGGCCTACAGCGTGCGGGCCTACAGCGTGCGGGCCTACAGCGTGCGGGCCTACAGCGTGCGGGCCTACAGCGTCCGGGCCTACAGCGTGCGGGCCTACAGCGTCCGGGCCTACAGCGTCCGGGTCTACAGCGTCCGGGCCTACAGCGCCCCACGGGCCTTATACGGGACAAGGGCGGCCCTGTATGGGACAAACCAATTTAGCCCAAAATACGGGATGTCCCGGCTAATACGGGACAGTTGGCAACCCTAGTATAGAAGTTGTGAGGTCATGTTAGAATTGTACAAGACAGAGGAGGTAGTTGAACCAGGGACTATCACAATGTTCAAGAAACATTTAGACAGGTACATGGATAGGACATTTTTAGGGGGATATGGGCCAAACACTGATATATGGGACTATGTAGATGGGACATGTTGGTCGGTGTGGGCAAGTTGGGCCAAACGGCCTGTTTCCACACTGTAAGACTCTTTAACTCTATGACATCGGCGAGGTCATGTCTAGTATAGTGGGCTAAGGAATGGTTAATGGAGTTTAACAGAGAAGTGCAAGGTGTTGCATTTTTGGAAGTCAAATACAGTGAATGGTAGGGCTCTGGGGAGTGTTATAAAGCAGAGGTATCCAGGAGTTCCTTGAAAGTGGTGTCACGAGTAGATAAGGTGGTCAAGAAGGCTTTTGGCACTTTGGCCTTCATCAGTCAGAGTATTGAGTATAGAAGCTGGGAGGTCTTGTTACAATTGTACAAGACATTGGTGAGGACACATTGCGAGTATAATGTTCAGTTTTTGTCACCCTGTTACAGGAAAGATGATATTAAGCAGAGATTTACGAGGATGTTGCCAGGATTCATAGAAACATAGAAAATCGGTGCAGGAGTAGGCCATTCGGCCATTCGAGCCAGCACTTCCATTCAATATGATCATGACTGATCATCTAAAATCAGTACCCTGTTCCTGCTTTTTCCCCATATCCCTTGATTCCGTTAGCCCAAAGAACTAAATCTAACTCTCTCTAGAATACATCCAGTGAATTGACTTCCACTGCCTTCTGTGGCAGAGAATTCCACAGATTCACAACTTTCTGGGTGAAAAGGTTTTTCCTCATATAAACTAAACTAAACTAGAACCAGATACAATTACGGCTTTAAAAGACATGGACAGATATATGGACAGGAAGGGTTTAGAGGGACATGGGCCAAATGTAGGCAAATGGGACTAGCCCAGAATACTAACTTGGTCGGCGTGGATGATGTGGGTTGAAGGGCCTGTTTCCTTGCTGTACGGCCCGATGTCATTACTCCTGGTGTCCCGCTGTTGCCGGGACACTTTTATTGCCGTGCCTACAATAATTCAGCGTTACGATAGAGTTCCACATTAAAACGGTCCATGTTTTAGATGAATCTGTCAGTCTAGTGTTAAATCTGAATAAAGCAAACTACAAAGGCATGAAGCATGTGTTGCCAATGTGGATAGGAAAACTACGTCAGACAGTTTGAGAGTAAAACAACAATGGCCAACGTTTAAAGAGATAGGACATGGTTTACAAGTAGCAAATACCCTGAGCCATTGGGAGAGCAAGGGGACGTTGAACAAAAGTTGTCAAGCATGAAAGATAAAAACAGGTTGTAAGTTGTGGATGGAACCCAGTCAATATCAATTGATATAACCCAGGTTTGAATATCACAAACAATATTTCTACCCATCACCACAGAAAGTATCCTATTGAGAGGCATCACAGATAGACTCAGTGCTGGAGTAACTCAGCGGGTCAGGCAGCATCTGTGGAGAACATGGATAGGTGACGTTTCACAGAGTGCTGGAGTAACTCAGCGGGTCAGGCAGCATCTGTGGAGAACATGGATAGGTGACGTTTCACAGACTGCTGGAGTAACTCAGCGGGTCAGGCAGCATCTCTGGAGATAAAGAATAGGTGGCGTCTTGGGTCAGAACCCTTCTTCACATGCATCACAGCTTGGTCTGGAACAGCTCTGGCCAAAACCACTGTTTCTTGTATGTTCTTGTGGACGTAGCCCAGTCCATCACACAGACCATTTAACTACATGCTTCAAAAAAGCTGCCAACATAATCCAGGACCACTCACTCCCCGGTCATTCCCTCTCCTGTCGGGTAGGAGGTACAGAAGCTTGAATGCGGCACCACCAGACTCAGGAACAGCTCCTTCCCCTCTGTTATCAGAAGGCAGAACGGGCCAGTCATGAGCTAGGGTGTTGTCCTGATCTCCCAACCTACCTTATTGCAGATCTTCAACTGCACTTTCTCTGTGAGTGTAACACTATAATGTTGTAACACCATATTCTGCATTCTTCTTCTCCTGCCTTCTCTCCATAACCCCTGACACCCGTACTAATGAATAATCTGTCAATCTCTGCCTTAAAAATATCCACTCACTTGGCCTCCACAGCCGTCTGTGGCAATGAATCCCACAGATTCACCTCCCTCTAACTAAAGAAATTCCTCCTCATCTCCTTACTAAAGGAACGTCCTTTAATTCTGAGGCTGTGCCCTCTGGTCCTAGACTCTCCCACTGGTGGAAACATCCACTCTACGCCCACTCTATCTGGGCCTTTTCTCCCATTACAACCTTGACCACACTTCACGACTGGTGGTAGGGGGCTGTGAAACACTTCGCTTGACAAGTTCACACGTTCTAGGAGTAGAATTAGGCCATTCGGCCCATCAAGTCTACTCTACCATTCAATCATGCCTGATCACTGCCTCCTAATCCCATTTTCCTGCTTTCTCCCCATAACCCTTGACACCCGTTCTAATCAAGAATTTGTCTATCTCTGCCTTAAAATTTTTCACTGACTTGGCCTCCCTCAGTGGCAATGAGTTCCACAGATTAACTACCCTCTGACTAAAGAAGTTCCTCCTCACCTCCTTTCTAAAAGAGTGTCCTTGGATTCTGAGGCTGTGCCCTGTGGTCCTAGAGCTGTAAATGTCAAGCGCAAGTATTTATTCCTGGGCGGCCACATGTGTAGCAACTGGAAGAGGGTCAGGGGTCTGTGTTGCTGTTTGTTTGACGGATCTGTTGTACATCTCAACAGCCAATTAGTTGCTTTTGAAGTGAGCTTGGCGTTTTAATCGAGCAGCAACCCCCAGAGCAGTATCTGCTCGCTGCCATGACGCATCACGCGCTGGTGAAGGGCCTCACGGTGGGCAAACCAGTCGGGTGGGGAACCTTGTGAGAGAAAGCAAGAGTGGAGAGCACAGTCTAGTACCGTCATGTCACCATCTGGGTAATGAATCACTGGAGACAGCCTCCCGCGGTAATCTCCCCGTCCCTTCCCACTGACTCACACAGGAGCTGAAACCATCCATCACTGCTCCACAATTGAACACAAGGAGTAAGACATCTCCACCTTGCCTAGATCAAACGTGACCTCTGTTCCCACTGACCCCCAGTCCAGCAATAACCACGTTTAAACATTACCACCTGCTTTTCAAATTGCTCACTGTCCTTCCAAAACAGCCCGTGCATATCCCATTTCTTAGTTTAGTTTAGAGATGCAGCGTGGAAACAGGCCCTTCAGCCCATCGAGTTACTGCCGATCAAACAATCACACTCCTTCTGTCATTCACATTAGGGGCGATTTACCGAAGCCAATTAACCGACGAACCTGTACATCTTTCCAGTGTGGGAGGAAACCGGAGCAAGCCCACAGGGAGAATATGCAAACTCCATACAGACAGCACCTGTAGTCAGGATCGAACCGCGGGCTCTGGCGCTGTAAGACCACCGTGCCACCCATCACCATCTCTCCCACCATCTCCCAGTCACCCGGCTCCTTTGCCCTATTCCCTACGCCCATCTCTAAGTCCCCCGCTTCACATTTCTCCTCCCTCTTTCCCCTCCAGAGGAGGTAGTTGAGGCAGGGACAATAACGACATTTAACAGACACTTGGACAGGCACTTGGATAGGAAATGATTAGAGGGATATGGGCTAAACACGGTCAGGTGGAGCTGGCGTAGATGGGGCATGTTGGTCAGCATGGGCTATGGGCTAAACACGGTCAGGTGGGGCTGGCGTAGATGGGGCATCTTGGTCAGCATGGGCTATGGGCTAAACACGGTCAGGTGGGGCTGGCGTAGATGGGGCATCTTGGTCAGCATGGGCTATGGGCTAAACACGGTCAGGTGGGGCTGGCGTAGATGGGGCATCTTGGTCAGCATGGGCAAGCTGGGCGAGGGGCCCATTTCCAAGCTGGATGATTCTGACATTTAACCTCATCTCTCCGTATCTGACCCCCTTTTGGCTCCTTTTCACTTCCAGCCTTTGTCACTCACTCCACCCATCTGCCGATCTCCCCCTCACCTGTATCCACCTATCACTCACCAGGATTTGACCCACCCATCCAAATGCAACCAACTTGGTCGGCATGGACGTGGCGGGCCGAAGGGCCTGCTCCCATGCGGTAGAACAAAGAAGGTAGAACATACATCACAGGAGCAAGCTTATCCAATTGTACAGCTCTGTGACCCTATGAATGTGGGGGAATAAAACAGGAAGGTGTAAACCACTAGTTAAAGGTTAGCATGGACTCGATAGGCTGAATGGCCTGTTTCTGTGTTGTACCTACGGCACGGTGGCGCAGCGGTAGAGTTGCTGCCTTACAGTGAATGCAGCGCCGGAGACCTGGGTTTGATCCCAACTACGGGTGACGTCTGTACGGAGTTTGAACATTCTCCCCGTGACCCGCGTGGGTTTTCCCCGAGATCTTCGGTTTCCTCCCACACTCCAAAGACGTGCAGGTTTGTAGGTTAATTGGCTTGGGCAAATATAAAAATTGTCCCTAGTGGGTATAGGATAGTGTTAATGTGCGGGGATCGCTGGTCGGCGCCGACTCGGTGGGCCGAAAGAGCCTGTTTTCGTGCTGCATCTCTAAACATAACAGGCACGAGTTCACTGGGCTGGTGGCCAGCACTGGATCACCCCTTGGCCCAGCATTGCATTGTGATCACCTTTGATGGTGGGTTGTTTTTTATTGCTGATTATTGGTTAGGCTGTGATGGCCCTGACCTGTGTGTGGGTGTGGTGGACACTGTGGACCCACACTGTTTGTTTGGGTAAAGGCTGGGTTTGGGCAAAGCTTGTATTCCACTGCTAGGTATATAATGCCTTGCACATTGTCCTCAGTTATTCTAGGAATGTTAAAGGATTTATCTATGCTTGTTATTAATGGACCCGGATACACATTGTGGTCTTAGAGTCATGCAACATGTAAACAGGCCCTTCCACACAAAATCACGAGAGGAATAGATCGGGTAGATGCACAGAGTCTTTTGCCCCAGAGTAGAGGAATTGAGAACCAGAGGGCATTGGTTTAAGGTGAGGGGGCAAAGATTTAATAGGAACCTGTGGGGTCAATTTTCCATGCAAAGGGTGGTGGGTGTATAGAATAAGCTGCCAGAGGAGGTGGTAGAGGCAGATACTATCGCGACGTTTGAGAAACAGGTACATGGATAGGACAGGTTTAAAGAGATATGGGCCAAATGCAGGCAGGTGGGACTAGTGCAGATGGGACATGTTAGTCGTTGCAGCAAGTTGGGCCGAAGGGCCTGTGTCCACGCTGTAGGATTCTATGACTCAGGTTGCCCACTGTCCCGTATTAGCCGGGACATCCTGTATTTTGGGCTAAATTGATTGGTCCCGTACAGGACCCCCCTTGTCCCGTATTATAGACAATAGACAATAGGTGCAGGAGTAGGCCATTCGGCCCTTCGAGCCAGCACCGCCATTCAATGTGATCATGGCTGATCATTCTCAATCAGTACCCCGTTCCTGCCTTCTCCCCATACCCCCTGACTCCGCTATCCTTAAGAGCTCTATCTAGCTCTCTCTTGAATGCATTCAGAGAATTGGTCTCCACTGCCTTCTGAGGCAGAGAATTCCACAGATTCACAACTTTCTGGCTGAAAAAGTTTTTCCTCATCTCCGTTCTAAATGGCCTACCCCTTATTCGTAAACTGTGGCCCCTGGTTCTGGACTCCCCCAACATTGGGAACATGTTTCCTGCCTCTAACGTGTCCAACCCCTTAATAATCTTATACGTTTCGATAAGATCCCCTCTCATCCTTCTAAATTCCAGTGTATACAAGCCTAGTCGCTCCAGTCTTTCAACATATGACAGTCCTGCCATTCCGGGAATTAACCTAGTAAACCTACGCTGCACGCCCTCAATAGCAAGAATATCCTTCCTCAAATTTGATGACCAAAACTGCACACAGTACTCCAGCCCGGGGGGCGCTGTAGGCCCCGACGCTGTAGGCCCCGACGCTGTAGGCCCCGACGCTGTAGGCCCCGACGCTGTAGGCCCCGACGCTGTAGGCCCCGACGCTGTAGGCCCCGACGCTGTAGGCCCCGACGCTGTAGGCCCCGACGCTGTAGGCCCCGACGCTGTAGGCCCCGACGCTGTAGGCCCCGACGCTGTAGGCCCCGACGCTGTAGGTCTCAACAGTTTAGGTCCCGACACTCTAGGTTTCTGACATTTTAGCTCCGGACAGTCTAGGTCCGGAGGCCCGGGCGCCGCCTAGTGGAGGTTGCATAGCAACCCGCCTCCCGGCCCGGGCAGCCGCCATTGATGGAGTGGGAGCACGTGGCCGCTGGCTGGGTGAGGTCACGTGGGGCGCAGGGCGGTGACGTCACCTTGTCCCGTATTTGGGAGTGAGTGAGATAGTTGGCACCCCTACTATGACTCTACGTTTTGTTGGGGACAGGCCAAACTTCCTTAGTCTTCTCAAGAAGATGAGGATGGAGGTGGCCGATGATTCACTGGCCTCTGTGAGAAGCTCCTGTTTTAAATGACCTGTTTTTATTAAATACTGAGTTTCATTTGTGTTGCAAACTGAATTGACTCACTTTTGGGTTTTGTTTCACCTCTAGGTGTAGACGTTCTCCAGATTCTTGGCCTGACAGACACCACAGCGTTGCTAACAGCTTCTCCGGCAGCATGGGCAGGGGTCTCGTTACCTCGGGGGGTCAGCGAGGCAGAGACGGGCATTACCCTGCCCGGTGCCACACTGCTGGAGGCACCCACAGAGGTGGCCATGCCCTGGATGACAGGAGGTGACCTGTCCATCGTGGTCAGTCTCCGCTCACTCCAGCCCAACAACGCCTTCCTCTTCACCATCAAGGACAGAAACAGACTCCAGTTTGGAGTGCAGCTCCTGCCCAGGAAGCTGGTTGTGTACATGGAGGAGAAGCCCTCTGTTTATTTTGAGTACAGTGCCCACGATGGGCGTTGGCACACGTTTGCCATTGGGATCAGCGGGAACATCGCCTCCCTCTACACAGCGTGCAGCGCTAACTCCTCACGCAAGTCTCTCCCCGCCCCCCTCCCGGCCTTCTCTCCCAGAAGCAGGTTCACTCTGGGGAGGATGAGCTTGAAGTCGGTGTCTTTCCAAGGCATCATTTGTCAGCTGGACCTTTACCCCGACGCCGAAGCCTCTTCCAACTACTGTGAGCACGTGAAGAAGCACTGCCGGCATGCCGATACGTACCGATCCCCGGCACCACCGCTCCCCACCGCGGCCACTGACCCAGCCTCCCCAAGCTCCTGGCCAACGGCCAGCGGAGAGACGGTAACAACGCCGTGTCTGTCCCCGGCACTGGTGCGTCCCCGTGATATCGCACACGGGAACACGTATGTAACTACAGACACACGGACAGAGTCCACCCTGTCACCGTGGCGGGCTTTGACCACGGGCAGCCCACCAGCCGCGCGCTCAGGTGGGACGGTGAGACTCCACCAGGACGGCTACAGCCAGGTTGACCCTGGCGTTGTCCGCACCGCCAACCAGCCGGCCATCGGCACGTCCCAATCACTGCCCGGTGGTGCCGAAACTCACCGCACGTCCAACGCCCATGAGCGGCCACCTTCTATCCCAAAACCCAGCCGGGAATCGCAGAGCCAGGGGGAGGCACAACCCGCCCAGGCTATGGGCCACATCTCAGAGCACAGACACATGATCAACGCCACGTTGTACCGGGCAGCAGAGGAGATGTTCACACAAGACCTGGACCGGCAATGGGGGCAGAAGGATCATCCTGCCATGACTGGAGACTCTGCTGAAACCATGGAGGACATTGAGATTGAAAACTACCACTATGATTATGATGACTTCCTGGATTACTTCAACCAAGATCAGCCTGGGCCCAAGGGAGAGCCAGGACCACCTGTAAGTATTGGTCACACAAGGAACTAACTGCAGATGCTGCGACCTTGAGCAAAGCACAAAGTGCCGGAGGAACTCAGTGTGTCGTGGAATATCTGTGGAGGGAATGCACAGACGTTGTTCTGGGCCGGGACCCTTCTTCAGACAGACATACAACATTTCAGGTTCTTCATCAGTCAGATGTAGGGTTGCCAACTGTCCCGTATTAGCCGGGACATCCCGTATATTGGGCTAAATTGTTTTTTCCCATACGGGACTGCCCTTGTCCCATATTAGGCCCGGGTGGCGCTGTAGGCCCGTACACTGTTGGCCCGTACACTGTAGGCCCGGACACTATGGGCCCGGACACTGTAGGCCCAAGGGCCGCTGTAGGCCCAGACAGTGTAGGCTCAGACAGTGTAGGCCCGGAGGCCCGGGTGGCCGCCATTGTTGGAGCGGGAGCACGTGGCCGCTGGCTGGGTGAGGTCGTGTTGGCAACCCTAGTCATATGGAAGGTCCCGACCCAAAGCATCGCCTATCCAGGGTCGGGGTACCTTGTTTACCAAGTACCCAACGAGACAAGAACAGAAAGTGCTGGAAAACCTCAGCAGGCCGGCCAGCACCTGTGGAAAGAGAACCCGAAACGTGAACTGATTTTCTCCCCCTGGATGCTGCCTGACCTGTTGAGTTTTACCTGCATTTTTTTTTCTTATTGCAGATTTCCCATGTCAGTTATTTTGCTTTTCTGTAACATAATTAATGTTTTAGGTCAATTTTTTTAGAGTTTAAACCGGTTTTAGATCAATAATAGGATGGTAGACCCAATGAACCAGCCAGTTGGTGTAAGAGAAGAAGACACAGGGGTGGATCTGCTGCCTCACAGCGCCAGAGATCCGGGTTCCATCCTGACCACGGGTGATGTTTGTACGGAGTTTGTACGTTCTCCCCGTGACCTGCGTGGGTTTTGTCCGGGCGCTCCGGTTTCCTCCCACACTCCAAAGACGTTCATAATTGGCTTATGTAAAAAAATGTCCGTAGTGTGCAGGATCGTGCTCGCGTCCTGGGTGATCATTGGTCAGCACAGACTCGATGGGCCAAAGGGCCTGCTTCCATGTAGTATCTCTGAACTAAACTAACTTAAACTAAACTAATAGTATAAGAAGATACAATACAATACAATACAATATATCTTTACTGTGATTGTACCCAGGGGTACAACGAGATTGGGAATGCGCCTCCCATACGATGCAATCATTTAGGTAATTTAGACAGCAGCAACCCAACGAAACGAAACAGTTGTAACAGTTTTGGACAGGGTAAAGTGCAAGTTGATCTATGCGTTAACTGCAGATAACTGCAGATGCTGGTACAAATCAAAGGTTTTTATTCACAAAATACTGGAGTAACTCAGCAGGTCAGGCAGCATCTCAGGAGAGAAGGAATGGGTGACGTTTCGGGTCGAGACCCTTCTTCAGACTGATTAAACTCTAAAACTAAAGTAAACTGAACTTTAAACTAAACACTAAGTGTGGAAGTTTAGAAGTGTGAAAACACACACCTCCAGATTCAGGGACAGTTTCTTCCCAGCTGTTATCAGGCAACTGAACCGTCCTCTCACCAACTAGAGAGCAGTGCTGAACTACTATCTACATCTTTGGTGACCCTCGGACTATCCTTGAATGAATGAATGAGTGAGTGAATGAATGAGTGAGTTTATTGGCCTGGTATGTGCACATACAAGGAATGTGCCTTGGTGCTCCGCTCACAAATAACAACACGAACATACAGTTAACAATGAAGAATAAAGCATAAACACATCAAAACAATAAGGATACAACATTACTGTCTAAACATGTGGGTGAAAATAAACCAGAGCAAAAAAGAGAGACTACAGACTTTGGTTATTGAGTAAAACTATCACTCGTGGAAACAAAGCAGATTGGACTTTGCTGGCTTTTCCTTGAACTAAATGTTACTCCCTTATCATATATCTGTAGTCTGTAAATAAATCAAACTAAACTCTAAACTAACCTAAACTGGCTCGAGAAACCATCGCAGTCACAGGTGTTATTCTGCCCCTTCAACTTATGAATGAATGAATAAATGAATGAATGAATGAATGAATGAATGAATGAATGAATGTTTATTGGCCAAGTATGTGCACGTACAAGGAATGTGCCTTGGTGCTCCGCTCACAAATGACAACACAAACATACAGTTAACAATGAAGAATAAAGCATAAACACATCAAAACAAAGAATGTCTGACTGTGTAGTTGGTGGGGAAGGGCCTGTGTGTGACCTGCCAATGTTATGATCCTTTCAGTAACACACCCACAACTACACTGCATCTAATGTGGTTGCTCTCAGCCACCCCAGAGTCCTAGCATCGACACAGGACCTTCAGTTAGGTTTGCCAACTGTCCCATATTAGCCGGGACATCCCATATTTTGGGCTAAATTGTTTTATCCCGTACGGGACCGCCCTTGTCCCGTATTAGGCCCGGGGGGCTGGCGCTGTAGGCCCCACCACTGTAGACCCCAACGCTGTAAGTCCTGACAGTTTAGGTCCCGACACACTAGGTTCCAAACGTTTTAGCTTAGGACAGTGTAGGCCCAGACAGTGTAGGTCTGGAGGCCCGGGTGCCACCTAACGGAGGTTGCCCAGCAACCCGCCTCCCAGCCCTGGCGGCCGCCATTGTTGGAGCGGGAGCACGTAGCCGCTGGCTGGGTGAGGTCACGTGGGGTGTGGGGCGGTGACGTCACCTTGTCCCATATTTGGGAGTGAGGAAGTTGGCAACCCTACCTTCAACCCACCTTGTCCATGCCCAGCAGATAGGCATTCTGGGCTAGTTCCATATGCCGTCACTTGGCCCACAGCCCTCTCACCCCTTGTTGTCTGTATATAAGTTGTAATTGTATGCGTTTCTACAGCTTGCAGCTCGCCCAGATACGGACTACTCTCTGAGTGAAAATGTTGCCTCTGAGGTCCCTCTTAAATCTCTCCCCTCTCACCTTAAGCCTGTGCCCTCTAGTTTTAGAATCCTCTACCCTGGCGAAAAAACCGTCAGTGTTCACTTTATCTGTGCCCCTCGTGATCTCGTACACCTCAGTCAGGTCACCCCTCAGCCTCCTCCACTCCAAAGAAAAAAGGCCCAGCCTGCCCACCCTCTCCCTGTAACTCAAGCCCGCTAGCCCATCTAGACTGCGAATTGATAACATATGCCCAGTCAAACCAGGGAGAGTTATTAGTCAAAGAAATGTACAAAGCTCTTTGTAGATTTACAGAGCTAATAATGCACTGGAACTTATATTGCCATTTCTCTTTGAGTTAGCTCATCCGTCAGCACCTATTTCCGCCCTGTGATACAATCTCAAGGCTTCTGGGAGTGGCACAGAGGGTAGAACTGCTGCCTCCCTGCTCCCGTGACCCGGGTTCAATCCTGACCTCAAGAGCTGGTTTACAAAAGAAGACACAAAGTGCTGAAGTAACTCAGCTGGTCATGCAGCATCTCAGGAGATCAAGGAAAGGCAATGTTTCGGTTCCGAACCCTTCTACAGACTCAAGGAACGTCACCTATCCACGTTCTCCACAGATGCTGCCTGACCCGCTGAGTTACTCCAGCACTCTTTGTCTTTTTGTGCCAACCAGCATCTGCAGTTTCTTGTTTCCACAATGACATGCTTGGCCCTCTGGAGAGGGTTTTATAGCAGAGTGCGAGGATTTACCTGTTTTGGAAACGCTGTGACCGGAGAACCCCCTCCCACACGGGGGGGGGGGGGGGGGGGGGCAAAGAGCAGGAGGGGTTTTGGGGGAGGCTGGATAAAGGCAGAACCGAGTGCAAGGAGATGGTGATGGGGATAATTGGGTGAGTCTAGGACCAGAGGGCACAGCCTCAGAATAAAAGAACGCACCTTTAGAATGGAGATGAGGAGGAATTTTGTTAACCAGAGGGTGGTGAATCACTGGGTGAAAGAGTTGGCTAGGATAGACTGGCAAATGATACTTAAAGGGTTGACGGGGGAGATGCAATGGCAAAGATTTAAAGACTGCATGGATGAACTCAAAAAATTGTCCATCCCTGTCTGGCGAAAAAATAAAACGGGGAAGGCCTTGGCTGGGCTGGGCTGGGCTGGGCTGGGCTGGGCTGGGCTGGGCTGGGCTGGGCTGGGCTGGGCTGGGCTGGGCTGGGCCGTGGCTAACAAGGGAAATCAAGGACAGTGTTAAATCCAAGGGAGAGGCTTATATATTGGGCAGAGGAAGCAGCAAACTGGGGGACTGGGAGACATTTAGCACTCAACAGAGGAGGACAAATGGGTTAATTAAAAGGGGGGAAAAGGGCACGAATTAAAGAAAGCTTGCAGGGAATATAAAAACGGATTCTTTTAAAGGCATCATTAGATATGTAAAAAGATTAGTGAAGACAAATGTAGGTCCCTTACAGTCAGAGACAGGTGAATTTATAATGAAAAACAAGGAAATGGCAGAACTGTTAAATGAGTACTTTGGTTCTGTCTTCACTAAGGAAGACACAAACAATCTCCCGGAAATACTAGGGGACCGAGGATCTAGTGGGAGGGAGGAACTGGAGGGAGTCCACATTAGTCAGGAAATGGTGTTAGGTAAACTGTTGGGACTGAAGGCAGATAAATCCCCAGGGCAATAGACAATAGGTGCAGGAGTAGGCCATTCGGCCCTTCGAGCCAGCACCACCATTCAATGTGATCATGGCTGATCATTCTCAATCAGTACCCCGTTCCTGCCTTCTCCCCATACCCCCTGACTCCGCTATCCTTAAGAGCTCTATCTATCTCTCTCCACTGCCTCCACTGCCTTCTGAGGCAGAGAATTCCACAGATTTACTGACTGAAAAAGTTTTTCCTCATCTCCGTTCTAAATGGCCTACCCCTTATTCTTAAACTGTGGCCCCTGGTTCTGGACTCCCCCAACATCGGAAACATGTCTGGGCCTTATGGTCTACATCCCAGTACTCAAGGAGGTGGCCCTAGAAATCGTGGATGCATTGGTGATAATTTTGCAATGTTCTCTCGACTCTGGATCAGTTCCTGTGGACTGGAGGGTAGCCAATGTAACCCAATTTTTTAAGAAAGGAGGGGGAGAGAAAACAGGGAATTATAGACCAGTTAGCCTGACATCGGTGGTGGGGAAGATGCTTGAGTCGATTGTTAAAGATGTTACATCAGCGTATTTGGAAATCAGTGACAGGATCGGTCAAAGTCAGCATGGATTTATGAAGGGGAATCATGCTTGACTAATCTTCTGGAACTTTTTGAGGATGTAACAAGTAGAATAGATAAGGGAGAGGCCGTTTTGCCAGACCAACAGAGGTCACGGTCTCCGAGAGGAGTCCAACGGAACTGGAACGTTCCGCCCAGGCCGCCGGGGATGGGGGGGGATATACCGGATGTCGGCAATGGAGCGGATCTGCCAGCTCTGGCCGGGCCGGAGTTCCAGAGCCTCGGCCGCAGGGAGCAGATTCAACCCGTTGATCGACCGCGGAAGTCACGAAGAGGTGGAGATTGGCCGCCTCAGCCGGCCGAGGAGACACATTTCCCGGGGGGACTTCCAGAGGGATTTCAAACGCAGTCTGGATTAAAGGAGGTGGCAGACCAGCAGTTGCTGGCAAATTGGTGGCGTGCCTGTAATTCCTGACGTTAGTTTAATTTTGAACTGTGAACCTGACAAAATGTTAATTGAAGGTAGACACACAATGCTGGAGTAACTCAGCGGGTCAGGCAGCATCTCTGGAGAGAAGGAATGGGTGACGTTTCGGGTCGAGACCTGACCCGCTGAGTTACTCCAGCATTGTGCGTTTACCTACCATTTAACCAGCATCTGCAGTTTTGTTTCCTAAGATGTTAATTGAATCTTGTTCTGTTTGCGCAGGGTTTTCCAGGAACGCCTGGTCCTCCAGGGTCACAGGGGAGACGGGGACCGCGGGTAAGTGCCGAGAAAAGGCCCCACACGCAGGGGAACAGGAGCCAGGCCACTCGGCCCCTCCAGCCTGCCCCACCCCCACCATGATCATAGCTGATCTGCCCCAGGCCTCATCTCCACTCCTGTCCCAGTTCCCCATCGCCCTCCATCCCCCCATCTCACTCCAAGACAGTAGTCATTCAACACAGAAACAGGCCCTTCAGCCCTCCTTGCCCATGCTGACCCAGATGCCCCATCGAAGCTCAAACCATTTATCCTCATTTGACCCATATCGCTTATAATAATAATAATAATACATTTATTTTATATAGTGCTTTTCAAGATACTCAAAGACGCTTTACAAAGCGAACAAGACATAAAAACAAACAAACAAACAGACGAACTGTCCCGACGGAGAAGCGGTGAACAAACAGCGCCAGCGTCCTCTCACGTCAGGGTCCGGCCAGTGGACAATAAAGACACAAGACACACAGTTACAATTTAACACAAACAACCATCACAGTGATTGCTCCAGGCACACCCTCACTGTGATGGAAGGCAAAGAAAAGTCTTATCTCCTCCTTTTCTCAGGAACGGTGGCCATCAGAATGGCAGAAAGGGTTAATGAGAGAGTGGAAGGGTACCCTGGGCTCAGCGTACCTTATCTATCCATGTATCTCAACAAATGTCCGTTAAATGTTGTTATAGTGCTCACCTCGACTACCTCCTCTGGCAGCTCGTTCCATACACCCACTCTCAGTGAAAAAGTTGCCCCTCAGGTTCATATTAAATCCTTCCTCTCTTCCCTTAAACCCATGTCCTCTGGTTCTTGATTTCCCCTACGGTGGGTAAAGGACTTTGCGCATTCACCCGATCTGTTCCCCTCATGATTTTGCACACCTCTGTAAGATCACCCCTCATCCTCCTGCGCTCCAAGGAATAGAGTCCTAGCCTGCCCCTGCCCCAACCTCTCCCTGTAGCTCAGGCCCTCGAGTCCTGGCAACATCCTTGTGAACTTCTCTGCACTCTCTCCAACTGACTGATGGGTTGAGGACCCTGCAGGCATGTCGTCAGCTATCCCGGCCTTGAGCCCAGGTTACCCTTCCACTCTCTCATTAACCCTTTCTGCATTCTGATGGCTACCGTTCCTGAGAAAAGTCATTAAAAAGTTTATGCTACGGTTGCTATATAAATGCAGAAAGAGACACAATATGCTGAAGTAACTCAGCGGGTCAGGCAGCATCTCTGGAGAACATGGATAGATGACGTTTCACAGAGTGCTGGAGTAACTCAGCGGGTCAGGCAGCATCTGTGGAGAACATGGATAGGTGACGTTTCACAGAGTGCTGGAGTAACTCAGCGGGTCAGGCAGCATCTGTGGAGAACATGGATAGGTGACGTTTCACAGAGTGCTGGAGTAACTCAGCGGGTCAGGCAGCATCTCTGGAGAGGAGGAATGTGTGACGTTTCGGGTCGAGACCCTTCAGACTGATCTAATTTAGTTTAGTTTAGAGATACAGCGTGGAAACAGGCCCTTCAGCCCAGCCACACTGACCCCCACTGAGTTACTTCAGCATTTTGTGTCTTCCAGAGATGCTGCCTGTCCCGCTGAGTTACTCCAGCATTTTGTGTCTTCCTTTGATTTAAACCAGCATCTGCAGTTCCTTCCTATACGACTGAAAACCTTGCTCTGGAATGTGCACCAATCAATCGCCACAGCTTCTGGTTCCTCACCTGTAAAACCCATCCAGCACCCAAAGGGTTAAGGGGCTGTGGTTCCCAGCTCTGTCTGAGAGCGCTGCACTGGCCTTAAATGTCAGCGCGACAATGATCCTGATTGTTTGGGGAGTGAAAGAGCAAAAGTGCGAGTCAGTGTGTTTAGCATATTGAAAGGTTAGGTTACTGGGGAGCTGAGTGTGTGCTGGGTGCTGGCACTTGACTCACGCTCCCTCCACGAGGGAGAGAGGGGGCCACCTCTAACAAAGGGGCGCAGTGCGGCCAACAGGAGTGGGTTTGTGCAGTGTTCACTAACTGCCCACTGGCTGCTGCTGTTGGAGAATGTCAGCTTTCACCAGCCAGCGAGCCGTGACATTCACCACGAGGTGCCAAGGGCAGCGGTGACTAGAGTTGCCAATGGCCCATATTATCCGGGACATCCCGTATTCTGGGCTACATCAGTTTATCCCGTACAGGACCGCCCTTGTCCCGTATTAGTAGGGTTGACGGTCTATCGGTGAGGGGTGGGAATTCCAGGACAAGAGAGGGGTAGAGGAGGGACGGAGTCCTGAGCTGTGGGTCCCCCCACCTCCATGGCATGTTGATGTTGTTGTCTACATGGCCCCCTGTATGTGAGGGACGGAGTCCTGAGCTGTTGGTCCCCCCACCTCCATGGCATGTTGATGTTGTTGTCCACATGGCCCCCTGTATGTGAGGGACGGAGCCCTGAGCTGTGGGTCCCCCCACCTCCATGGCATGTTGATGTTGTTGTCCACATGGCCCCCTGTATGTGAGGGACGGAGCCCTGAGCTGTGGGTCCCCCCACCTCCATGGCATGTTGATGTTGTTGTCCACATGGCCCCCTGTATATGAGGGACGGAGCCCTGAGCTGTGGGTCCCCCCACCTCCATGGCATGTTGATGTTGTTGTCTACATGCCCCCCTGTATATGAGGAGTGTCCTGCCCCACACCCACAGCGTCTGCCTCACCCCGTCCCCTCCCATCCGCACCTCCCTAAATACACAGGAATGGTCTCAATTTTCCAATGGTCGGAAAAGCTGATTCCAATTTCCACGGCATCATGAGAACGATAAATCTCGGGGAATTCTATCAATTCCAAATGTCGTTTTTTTTTCAAACTAATCATTTTACAAAATGTTAATCAGATTCAGCGAGCTGTGTTCTTCTTGTGTCCACAGGGGATTCCCGGAGCACATGGCAACCCAGGTGTGCCGGGGCTGCCAGGAGCCAAGGTACATGCAGCTCTACAGCCATCAATCTGTATCTATCCTGCCGCCGCTCTCCACATGTGGCCGACCCTTTGAAGTCTCCCGCAGTCCTGCCCAGTTAAATCATCATCTGCAGCCATGGGCTGTGGGCAGATGTAAATCATATACGAGCTTGTGCAGAGCACTCCGCCCGGCCCCCAAAGCACCTAGACCTAGAAACATAGACACATTCAGCATAGGTGCAGGAGGAGGCCATTCGGCCCTTCCAGCCAGCACCGCCATTCATTGTGATCATGGCCGATCATCCACAATCAGTAACCTGTGCCTGCCTTCTCCCCATAACCCTTGATTCCACTAACCCCTAGAGCTCTATCTAACTCTCTTTTAAATTCATCCAGTGAATTGGCCTCCACTGCCCTCTGTGGCAGAGAATTCCACAAATTCACAACTCTCTGGATGAAAAAGTTTCTTCTCACCTCAGTTTTAAATGGCCTCCCCTTTATTCGTAGACTGTGGCCCCTGGTGGAGGGGCAGTGTAACAGTGATCACTAGTGGAGGGGCAGTGTAACAGGCCACTAGTGGAGGGGCAGTGTAACAGGCCACTAGTGGAGGGGCAGTGTAACAGTCCACTAGTGGAGGGGCAGTGTAACAGGCCACTAGTGGAGGGGCAGTGTAACAGTGATCACTAGTGGAGGGGCAGTGTAACAGTGATCACTAGTGGAGGGGCAGTGTAACATGCCACTAGTGGAGGGGCAGTGTAACAGTGATCACTAGTGGAGGGGCAGTGTAACATGCCACTAGTGGAGGGGCGGTGTAACAGTGATCACTAGTGGAGGGGCAGTGTAACAGGCCACTAGTGGAGGGGCAGTGTAACAGTGATCACTAGTGGAGGGGCAGTGTAACAGGCCACTAGTGGAGGGGCAGTGTAACAGGCCACTAATGGAGGGGCAGTGTAACAGGCCACTAGTGGAGGGGCAGTGTAACAGTGATCACTAGTGGAGGGGCAGTGTAACAGGCCACTAGTGGAGGGGCAGTGTAACAGGCCACTAGTGGAGGGGCAGTGTAACAGTGATCACTAGTGGAGGGGCAGTGTAACAGGCCACTAGTGGAGGGGCAGTGTAACAGGCCACTAGTGGAGGGGCAGTGTAACAGGCCACTAGTGGAGGGGCAGTGTAACAGGCCACTAGTGGAGGGGCAGTGTAACAGTGATCACTAGTGGAGGGGCAGTGTAACATGCCACTAGTGGAGGGGCGGTGTAACAGTGATCACTAGTGGAGGGGCAGTGTAACAGGCCACTAGTGGAGGGGCAGTGTAACAGTGATCACTAGTGGAGGGGCAGTGTAACAGTGATCACTAGTGGAGGGGCAGTGTAACAGTGATCACTAGTGGAGGGGCAGTGTAACAGGCCACTAGTGGAGGGGCAGTGTAACAGGCCACTAGTGCAGGGTGATCGATGGTCAGCATGGACTTGGTGGGCTGAAGGACCTGTTTCCATGCTGTGTCTACAATCAATAAGGTTCATTGATAGTGCAGATAATAGTGAACTCTTCCCTGTGTACAGCTGATTAAAACTAAAGGACACAGGTTTAGTGGAAGGTGGGGGCAGGGAGAGGTTTTGAGGGGATTGAAGGAGGTACTTTGCCCCCCAGAGTGGAGGGGGGGTATTCGCGGCAAGTACCTGGACCAGGACCTGAATCACTGAGACAGAGAATGTTCCAGTCCCGGTGCTTGGAGATGGGGTCAGCACAGACCTGATGGTTTGAAGGGCCTGTATGTCTAAATGTACCACCCCATGAAATCCCACAAACCATGCATCCATCTTACTGTTTGTGCCACTGAGAGTCTTTTCTCCCAGTGTGGTTATTATCTTTGATTAAATGCATTGTGTGGGCTTGTTGTGAGCTGGGTTGTGAGCTGGGTTGTGAGCTGGGTTGTGAGCTGGCTTGTTGTGAGCTGGGTCGCTCATACTGACTGTGTTGTTACATCCGTGTGTCCGTAATTCCCACACTAGGGTCCGAAAGGAGAGCCCGGATTGTTCCCCATCAAAGCACCGCCCGGAAAGCAGGTAACTCAGTGTGGGGGGGTGAGTGTGGGGGGGGTGAGTGTGGGGGGGTGAGTGGGGTGAGTGTGGGGGGGTGAGTGGGGTGAGTGTGGGGGGGTCAGTGTGGGGGGGTCAGTGTGGGGGGGTGAGTGTGGGGTGGTCAGTGTGGGGGGGGTCAGTGTGGGGGGGGTCAGTGTGGGGTGGTGAGTGTGGGATGGTGAGTGTGGGGGGGTCAGTGTGGGGGGTGAGTGTGGGGGGGTCAGTGTGGGGGGTGAGTGGGGTGAGTGTGGGGTGGTCAGTGTGGGGGGTCAGTGTGGGGGGGTCAGTGTGGGGGGGTGAGTGTGGGGTGGTCAGTGTGGGGTGGTCAGTGTGGGGGGGTGAGTGTGGGGGGTCAGTGTGGGGGGGTGAGTGGGGTGAGTGTGGGGGGGTCAGTGTGGGGTGGTCAGTGTGGGGGGTCAGTGTGGGGGGTCAGTGTGGGGGGTCAGTGTGGGGGGGTCAGTGTGGGGGGGTGAGTGTGGGGTGAGTGTGGGGGGGTGAGTGTGGGGGGGGTGGTCAGTGTGGGGTGGTGAGTGTGCCACGCTCTTGGCCAGTCTTGTGTACGTGTGTGTGTGTGTGACGTTGTATCTCAGTCTCTGTGTTGCCTGCATGGTGGCCCTGGCATGTGGCATCACGGTTTGTTGGGGCAGAGTCACTGTGCGTGGTATCACCATGAGGGGCAGCGTGGTCAGTCTGACTGCCTCCTCCACACACCTCCACCGCCCCCAGTGTGGGGCTCCCACTTCCTTGTTGCATGGCGTTGTGGGTGCAAATCATGTGGATCAGTACGGGTGTCTTGGGTCATGGTGGTCAGTGTGGGCAAGTTGGGCCAAAGCTGTTTCCACACTGTGTGACTCTATGAGTGCTCAGGAGACACAATAGACAATAGATGCAGGAGGAGGCCATTCAGCCCTTCAAGCCAGCACCGCCATTCACTGTGATCATGGCTGATCATCCACAATCAGTACCCCGTTCCTGCCTTCTCCCCATACCCCCTGACTCCACTATCTTTAGGAGCTCTATCTAACTCTTTCTTGAAAGCATCAAGAGAATTGGCCTCCACTGCCTTCTGAGGCAGAGAGTTCCACAGATTCTCTGACTGAAAAAGTTCTTCCTCATCTCAGTGCTAAATGGCCTACCCCTTATTCTTAAACTGTGGCCCCTGGTTCTGGATTCCCCCAACATTGGGAACATGTTTCCTGCCTCTAGCGTGTCCAATCCCTTAATAATCTTATACGTTTCAATAAGATTCCCTCTCAACCTTCTACAGTAGACTGCATGTACATCTTGATCAGGCTGGAGTTCAAAAAGATGTAACTCGTGAGATTTAACTCGACATTCCATCCAGATAGTGAAGGAACAGTTTAGTCTCCAGTGAGTCCATGAATAATTCTACAACTATTGGGCATGGGCTTTTAGACAGTATTTTATAGGGTCACGTTAAATTTATACAGCTAATAAAGTAGTGATACAAAACCCCCCTGGTATCTAGTTCCTTCTGTTGGTTCGCTAGTCTATGAGTGTTATCTGTGGGGGATGTTGGTGGTGGGTACTCCTTTCAGCTCATCTGTTGGAGGAGACAATTAGCTCAGAAACAGGAAGGAATCTTTCTGTTGTAGCCGAGTCTTTGCAAAAATACATGCAGTTCAGCCGGGAGTTGTAGGAGGGAACAGGCCCTTCAGCCCACAGAGTCCGCACCTACCAGCGATCCCCACACATTAACACAGCCCTACACACACTAGGGATCATTTTACAATTATACCAAGCCAATTAACCTACAAACCTGTACGTCTTTGGAGTGTGGGAGGAAACCGGAGATCTCGGAGAAAGCCTACACGGTCACGGGGAGAACGTACAAACTCCATATAGACAGCGCCCGTAGTCAGGGTGGAACCCAGGTCTCTGGCGCTGGGAGGCAGCAGCTCTACCCGCTGCACCAACGTGTCTGGAGCAGACATGACTCTCTCCTTGATGGAAGATTAACGCAGAGAGTTTGTATATACTGTATACAAACTCTGCATTAATCTTCCATCAATCTATACAGTTTATTCTGTTTGGAATTCCATGGGGCATGTGCAGTGCCCCCAACACCCAGGCAATCTTTAATCTTTTTTTCTTTTCTTCTTTTTTTCTTATTTGGGGTTAGTATAAGGGGGGGTGGGGGGAAGGGTGGGAGGGCTTGTTTTCTGAAAAGGTCTGTAAAAATAAAAATTAATTTAAAAAATTTTTTAAACAATTACAATCCAAAAAAAAAAAAAATCAGAGAGTTTGTGATCAGGTTGTAAACTACCTGTCTCGTTGCTAGAACATGAACTAAGACTGCAAGCCGAGGAAGATACATGAATGTATTAATCATTGGGTGAACCACAGCAGAAGCACTTTGTACAGTTTTGGCCCCTCCACTACACGATCTCACCAGACCAGCAAATGTATACTCCCCAAGACAAACACAGAATGCTGCAGTAACCCAGCGTGACAGGCAGCATCTCTGGAGAGAAGGGTCTCAACCCAAAACGTCACCCATTCCTTCTCTCCGGAGATGCTGCCTGTCCCGCTGGGTTACTCCAGCATTCTTCCATTCTTCCAGAGAGTGGTGAAGGTGTGGAATTCTCTGCCTCAGAAGGCAGTGGAGTCCAGTTCGTTGGATGCTTTCAAAAGAGAGCTGGATAGAGCTCTTAAGGATAGCGGAGTGAGGGGGTATGGGGAGAAGGCAGGAACGGGGTACTGATTGAGAGTGATCAGCCATGATCGCATTGAATGGCGGTGCTGGCTCGAAGGGCTGAATGGCCTACTCCTGCACCTATTGTCTATTGTCTATTGTCTATTGTTACTCCAGCATTTTGTGTCTATCTTCGGTTTAAGCCAGCATCTGCAGTTCCTTCCTGCACAAATATATAATCCCTTCAGGTACAGCTAGAGGTTTCTGGACCTTTGAGGTCACCATGGCGTGAGGTAACTTTGTGTTGACGTACTTTGCTCTCTCACATAGGGCGATGTGGGCCCTGTGGGTCTGTCTGGATTGCCCGGACCCCTGGGGAAGAAGGTAAGAGCCTCCTTGTTGCTGCTTCAAGTATTTTCTTTCAGTGTTTCCAATCTGCCCACCTGGGTGTGAGCCCTGGGTCATGTTCAGTTTAGATTATTGTCATGTGTCAAGTGTTTTATTGTCATATGTCCCAGATACAGTGAGGAGCTTTTGTTGCGCGCTATCCAATCAGCGGAAAGACAATGCATGATTACAATCGAGCCGTCCACAGTGTACAGATACACGATAAGGGAATAACGTTTAGTGCAAGGTAAAGCCAGTAAAGTCCGATCAAGGATAGTCCGAGGGTCACCAATGAGGTAGATAGTAGTTCAGGACCGCTCTCTAGTTGGTGGTGGGATGGTTCAGTTGCCTGATAACAGCCGGGAAGAAACTGTCCCTGAATGTGGAGGTGTGCGTTTCCACACTTCTGTACCTCTTGCCTGATGTGGTTTGTGTGTTGACGGTGATGTATGAAGGGGCTGTAGACTGCAGGTCAGGCAGCATCTGTGGAGGGGAGAGACAGACAATGTTTCTGCTTGGGTCCTTTCTTCAGACTGATGGAGCAAGGGGGGAGGAAGCTGGAAGAGAGGTGGGGCAAAGTGATAGGTGGATACAGGTGAGGGGGGGTGAGTGGCAGATGGGTGGAGTGAGTGAGAAAGGCCGGGGGTGACAAGGAGACCAAAGGGAGCCGGATACGGAGCGATGAGGAGGAGTGGCATGTGAAGCCGGGGGGAGGGATGTAGGGGGGAAAAGTGGCAATAAAAGGGAAATCTGGGACTTTGGGGTGGGAGATGAGTGTGTGGAGGAGGGGACAGGAGCAGGGAGATTGGGCGGGGGGGGGGGGAGATGTGTGCTCACTGGGGTGGGGGTGGGGGAGGTAGACAAGGGAGTGGAGGGGTTATTTACTGAAGGAATGCAATATTCTCTAATCAACACAGTGCAGGAGTGATGGACCCAGCAAGGAGTGGCCTCAGCTCAGACCCTGTTACTGGGGAGCGTTTACACAGGGTTCAGTCTCCAATGCCTCACCATTCCAAAGTGCAGGCTGTGTGATTCTTCGTCAGCTCCCTTTGCTCCTCAGATACCCCCACCCTCCCGCACTGGACCCCTTTCAAATTGGGTCAAGGTCCCAGGGAGCACACGACACGGACAGTCTGACACTGAACCCATGGATGTGCAAAGATCCCAAACCCCAGTCCCCTCTGTGGCCACCATCGAAGGTCCATCATAGGTACTGACCCCCCCACCATCGAAGGTCAATAGACAATAGACAATAGGTGCAGGAGGAGGCCATTCGGCCCTTTGAGCCAGCACCACCATTCAATGTGATCATGGCTGATCATTCTCAATCAGTACCCCGTTCCTGCCTTCTCCCCATACCCCCTGACTCCGCTATCCTTAAGAGCTCTAGCCAGCTCTTTCTTGAATGCATTCAGAGAATTGGCCTCCACTGCCTTCTGAGGCAGAGAATTCCACAGATTCACAACTCTCTGATTGAAAAAGTTTTTCCTCATCTCCGTTCTATATGCCCTGCCCCTTATTCTTAAACTGTGGCCCCTGGTTCTGGACTCCCCCAACATTGGGAACATGTTTTCTGCCTCTAACGTGTCCAACCCCTTAATAATCTTATACGTTTCAATAAGATCCCCACAGATACTGACCCCCCACCACCCTAGGTCCAGACACAGTGTCCGTGCTGAACATGACACCAAGTGAAACTAATCTCCTCTGCCTGCACGCGACCCCCATCCCTCCCTTCTCTGCATGTCCACGTGTCTATCTAAAAGCCTGTTAAACACCACTACAGGTATTTGCCTCCACCACCACCCCTGGCAGTGGGTTCCAGGCCCCCACCACCCTCTGTGTAAAACTAAACTTGCCCCGTTACTCTCCTTTAAACTTTTCCCCTTCTGACCTTAAAGCTCTGTCCTCGAGTCTTTGACATTTCCACCCTGCGAGAAAGGTTGAGACTGAAAGGTTAGCCACGCTGAGTGACTCAGCTGCCGACAGCCCACGGCCTTTCCACCGTGCACAAGGCACAAGGCAGGAGGGTGACGGGCGGGACAGGGAGGAACGTGGCTGCTCAACACTCAGGCATTTGCAGGGAGTTTTGGAGGCATTGAACGAATGGAGAATTGTTCCTCTAGGCTGAGAGGCCTCTCCACTCTGCCCATCACCTGCCACGGGGCTCTGACACTCAGCAATGGTCCCTGGCATTGCGAGGCAGCTGGAGCTTCACATTAGTGTTGCCAACATCCTCACTCCCAAATACAGGACAAGGTGACGTCACCGCCCCACGTGACCTCACCCAGCCAGCGGCCACGTGCTCCCGCTCCACCAATGGCAGCCGCCCGGGCTGGGAGGCGGGTTGCTATGCAACCTCCATTAGGCAGCGCCCGGGCCTCCGGGCCTACACTGTCCACACCTACACTTCTCCCCATACACGTGGCCGCTGGCTGGGTGAGGTCACGTGGGGCGCAGGGCGGTGACATCACCCTATGTCCCTTATTTGGGAGTGAGGAAGTTGGCAACCCTACTAATACGGGACAAGGGCGGTCCCATACGGGACAAACTAATTTAGCCCAAAATACGGGATGTCCCGGCTAATATGGGACAGTTGGCAACCCTACTTCACATGGACCTCTGCTTGTCACCTCTGCGTGTACAAAATCATGAGAGGAATAGATCGGGTAGACGCACAGAGTGGAGGGGAACGAGAACCAGAGGACATAGGATTCAGGTGAGGGGGGAAAAGATTTATTAGGAACCTGAGGGCTACCTTTTCACACAAAAGGTGGTGGGTATCTGGAACGAGCTGCCAGAGGGGGTAGATGAGACAAATGCTATCACAATGTTTAAGAAACATTTGGACAGGTACATAGATAGGTACACAGGACAGGTTTAGAGGGATAAACACAGGCAGGTGGGACTAGTACAGGTGGGTCATGTTGTCGGTGTGGGCAAGTTGGGCTGAAGAGCCTGTTTCCACGCTGATTCACTCTGACAATGATTCCATGACCACCTTCCAGTGTGGGCAGGAGACACAAGGAACTGCAGATGCTGCGACCTTGAGCAAAAAGTAAAGTACTGGAGGAACTGACCCACTGAGATCCTCCAGCTCTTTGTTTTTTTTGCCCCCAGTGAACAGAAAGTGCTTGAAAAATCCATGGCAAAATATCTTGTTCTGCTCAGTCTGAAAAACGTCCCGACCCGAAACACCATCTGCCCATCACCTCCACAGATGCTGCCTGACCCGCTGAGTTTAATTTAGTTTAGTTTAGAGATACAGCGTGGAAACAGGTCCTTCGGTTCACCGAGTCCGCATCGACCAGCGATCCCCGCACATTAACACTATCCTACACACACTAGATACACTTTTACAGTTATACCAAGCCAATTAATCTACAAACCTGCACGTCTTTGGAGTATGGAAGGAAAGCAAGGATCTCAGAGAAAACCCACGCAGGTCACGGGGAGAACGTACAAACTCCACACAGACAGCCCCCGTAGTCGGGATGGAACCCGGGTCTCAGGCGCTGTGAGGCAGCAGCTCTACCCGCTGCACCACTGTGCCGCCGTTCCTCCAGCACTTTGCTTCCTTTTGTGTAAACCAGCATCTACAGTTCCTTATTTGTACCTACCTCTGCTGGCTATTTGTCACGTTTCCCAGCTGTGTGTAGAGTAGAGCGAGTGAGTTTGTTTACCATCAGTCTGGGGGCGGCACTGATATAAGCAAAAGTGGCTTTGTAATGTTATGTTTAAACAAAGTAGTGCTGGCGGTTGTGAAATGTGCGGGCCTACTGTGGTGACTACTTCCCAGCTGGGAGCCAAGTAAACAAAGCCTTGCATCTTCAAAGCCCGTCTGTATACCATTACACTGAGGAGAGTCTCGCTCGCAGTGATTTAAACTCTAATGTCTCTAGTCAACGAAGCAGCTGATGTGCTTCTGTGTGTGTTCCTGCAGGGTTCTAAAGGATACCAAGGCTTGCCTGGGCCTCCAGGACAACAGGTAGGAATGACAATAACAAGTCTTTTACCCACAGTAGGCGAATCACAACCAGCGGGCATAGGTTTCAGGTGAGAGGGGAAAGATGTAACAGGAATCTGAGGGGTAACCTTTACACACAAATGGTGGTGGGTGTATGGAACGAGCTGCACCCACCCTCTCTCCCCCCTCTCTCTCCCCCTCTCCCCCCCCCCTCTCTCTCTCTCCCTCTCCCCCCTGCACCCTCCACTGCCATTCTGGGCAGGCCTACAATGCCAGCACACACGGACATCATTGTCCCACCCCCAGTGGCTGTGCTTTAAGCTGCCTGGGCTGTGAGTGCTGGACCTTGCCCACCCTGCCTCTCCCTCCCCATCCCACTCGCACCGTATAACTAGGGTTGCCAATTTCAATCACTCCTAAATAAGGGACAAAGGGTGACGTCACCGCCCCACGCTCCACGTGACCTCACCCAGCCAGCGGCCACGTGCTCCCGCTCCACCAATGGCGGCCGCCCGGGCCGGGAGGCGGGTTGCTACACAATCTCCATTAGGCAGCGCCCGGGCCTCCGGGCCTACGCTGTCCAGGACTGCTGTGGCCCCAGGGCTACAGCATCCAGGCCTACAGTGTCCGGGCCTACAATGTCTGGCATACAGTGTCCGGGCTTACAGCATCCGGGCCTACAGTGTCCGGGCCTACAATGTCTGACATACAGTGTCCGGGCTTACAGCGTCCGGGCCTACAGTGTCCGGGCCTACAATGTCTGGCATACAGTGTCCGGGCCTACAGTGTCCGGGCCTACAGTGTCCGGGCCTACAGTTGAAACTGGGACACTGGGCCTACAGTGTCCGGGACTACAGTGTCCGGTCATACAGTGTCCGGGCCTACAGCGCCATCCGGGCCTAATACGGGACAAGGGCGGTCCAATACAGGACAAACCAATTTAGCCCAATATATGGGATGTCCCGGCTAATACGGGACAGTTGGCAACCCTACATATAACCCAACTTGGGCAGCTTACAATCCAGCGGTATGAATGTTGATTTCTCTAACTTCAAGTAACCTTTGCATCCCCTTTCTGACTATCCCCCACCCTAGTTGTCGCACTAGTTTCACTGTCGTCCTGTTGAGTTTCATTGTCTGTATAACTCGTTATCACCTAGCCCACAGCCAACAATGCACCATTGTGGGCTCCATCTTTCCCTGATCATCGTTTCTTTTTGCAAATCTTCCATTCATTTGTTCTGTTCACCGTCTAGATCTGCAAGCCCTTGTTTCCCTTTCCTCTGACTCTCAGTCTGAAGAAGAGTCTCAACCCAAATTGTCACCCATTCCTTCTCTCCGGAGATGCTGCCTGATCCGCTGAGTTACTCCACCATTTTGTGTCTATCTGCATTTCCTTCCGACACCTCTGGTTTAATTGTTTACCGGTTTGTAACATCGACTGATACTGCTCATAGTCATATTCAGTTCCTTAAAACACTTTTATACAGCATCTAAATTAAACCTTCTGTTGTTTTATTGACAGATTGAAAGCATAGAAAAATGTATCATTTGATCAAATTCTCCTTGCGGTCCAAAATAACAATTCCTTTGTGCCAAGGAAGGCAGATGAAATTAAAATGGACCCACAGACAGCTGTGGAGGCCAAGTTAATGGATATTTTTAAGGCAGAGATAGATAGATTGTTGATCAGTGCGGGTGTCAGGGGTTATGGGGAGAAGGCAGGAGAATGGGGTTAGGTGGGAGAGATTGATCAGCCATGGTTGAATGGCGGAGTAGACTTGAGTCGAATGGCCTAATTCTGCTCCTAGAACTTAAGACCTTATGAACACTCAGTGACAACAGTTGGAACTCTCTGCTTCTATATCTTTATAACATAATTGTTCTCGGTATGTTCCCAGATATTACAAACTTCCTCTCATAATAATTCCTTATCTCAGCCCAGCCTCCTCCAACACTGATCTCAGAAGTGAAGTGGGCCAGAGGTGGTGTCATCATTGAATTCTCTAAACCCTTACAAGTCTATTCGCTTCTGTTGTGCATTACCTGTGTGACCATGTGTATCAATGGGTCCCGCCGACCCCACACAGAAAGATAGTGGGTTAATCATAGAAAATAAGTGCAGGAGGAGGCCATTTGGCCCTTTGAGCCAGACCGCCATTCATTCTGATCATTGCCGATTATCCACAATCAGTAACCCGTGCCTGCCTTCTCCCCATATAGACAATAGACAATAGGAGGAGGAGGCCATTCGGCCCTTCGAGCCAGCACCGCCATTCAATGTGATCATGGCTGATCATTCTCAGTCAGTACCCCATTCCTTCTTTCTCCCCATACCCCCTGACTCCTCTATCCATAAGAGCTCTATCTAGCTCTCTCTTGAATGTATTCTGAGAATTGGCCTCCACTGCCTTCTGAGGCAGAGAATTCCACAGATTCACAACTCTCTGGGTGAAAAAGTTTTTTCTCACCTGTTTTAAATGGCCTCCCCATTATTCTTAGACTGTGGCCCCTGGTTCTGGACTCCCCCAACATTGGGAACATTTTTCCTGCATCTAGCTTGTCCAGTCCTTTTATAATTTTATACGTTTCTATAAGATCCCCTCTCATCCTTCTAAACTCCAGTGAATACAAGCCCAGTCTTTCCAATCTGTTCCCCACATGACAGTCCCGCCATCCTGGGGATTAACCTCGTGAACCTACACTGCACTGCCTCAATAGCAAGGATGTCGTTCCTCAAATTAGGAGACCAAAATCACCTTTGTTAAATGACCCCCAGTGTGTGGGTGGGGGGTGGAATGTTGGGGGAGTTGATGGGAGTGTGGGGAGAGGGAGATGGGATGAATGGAGATGGGTGGTTGATGGTCAGCGTGGGCCGCAGGGCCTGTTACTGGGCTGTATCTCTACCTGACTCACGAGGGCTACATGGACTTGATGCTGAAAGGTGCAGGAATAAACTTCAGTGGAAACTCAGATGAAAGCATTTTGTGTGGGATTTCCACCCACCGGGCCCGCATGTCTTTGGGATGTGGCAGGAGAGTGGAACACCCAGAGGAAGCCCCTCACTCGATATCTGAAGCCTGAAGAAGGGTCCGAACCTGAAACGTCACCCGTCCATGTCCTCCACAGATGCTGCCTGACCCGCTGAGTTACTCCAGCACTCTGTGAAACGTCACCTATCCATGTTCTCCACAGATGCTGCCTGACCCACTGAGTTACTCCAGCACTCTGTGAAACGTCACCTATCCATGTTCTCCACAGATGCTGCCTGACCCGCTGAGTTACTCCAGCACCTTGTGTTCTACGCAAGGTTCCAACATCATACATTCATAAGTCATGGGAGAAGTAATTCATGTTCATAAGTTCTAGGAGCAGAATTAGGCCAAGTCTACTCTGCCATTCAATCATGGCTGATCTATCTTTCACTCTCAACCCCATTCTCATGCCTTCTGAAGAGGGGTCTCGCCCCATAACGTCACCTATTCTTTCTCTCCAGAGAGGCCTGTCCCACTGAGTTACTCCAGCAGTTTGTGTCTATCTTTGGTGTAAGCCAGCATTTGCAGTTCCATCCTACACGCCTCTCCCCTGAACCCCTGACACCCGCACTAATCAAAGATCTATCTCTGCCTTAAAAACATCCTTTGACTTAGCCTCCACAGCCATCTGTGCAATTAATTCCACAGATTCACCAAATTCCTCCTCATCTCCTTCCTAAAGGAACGTGCTTTATTTCTGAGGCTGTGACCTCTGGTCCGAGACTCTCCCACTAGCAGAACATCCACTCCATATCTATTCTATCCAGGCCTTTTTCCATTCGTGCATTCAATAGAATTAGGCCATTCAGCTCCTCAAGTCTACTCCGCCATTCAATCATGGCTGATCCATCTCTCCCTCCTAACCCCATTCTCTTGCCTTCTCTCCATAACCCCTGACACCCGTACTGATCAACAATCTGCAGTTCCTTGTGTCTGGGAAGGATCTACAGATGCTGGGTTAAACCCAAGAGAGACACAAAAAGCTGGAGTAACTCAGCGGGCCAGGCAGCATCTCTGTAGAGAAGGAATAGATGATGTTTCTGCCGGGAACCCTTCTTCAGACCGTTGTGCCTGGCCTTGCTGGTTTGGTTAATGTCGTGCCGGTTATAATGGCCGTCTCTTCCCACACAGGGTCCAGCTGGCCTGGATGGCAATCCTGGACTGCGAGGCTATCCTGGAAGGCAGGTGCAGTAACTACGCGTTGGACCGAGCCGTGAGGTTAACGCGGAACGTGCCCGCCCTTGGTGCTCAGTTGGCCAGGCTCTGGTGATGGCGTGCACGCTAACGTCCCAGGTGCCAGGCCCCTCGTCACTAGGCTCAACCAGGGTCTCGCACCTGACACGTTAACCTGTTTCTATCTCCGCAGACGCTGCCCGACCTCGTGAGAAACACTGGGACAACAGGGCGGCACGGCAGGCTCCATCCCCACCTCGGGTGCTGTCTGTGTGGAGTTTACATGTTCTCCCTGTGACCGTGTGGGTTTCCTCCCACATCCCAAAGACGTGCGGGGTTGTAGGTTGAACAAATGGCTTCTGTAAATTGCCTCGAGTGTGCAGGGAGTGGTTGGGAAAGTGGGATAACACTGAACTAGTGTGAACGCGTGGTTGATGGTCAGCCTGCAGTCGGTGGGCTCAAGGGAATGTTTCCATGCTGCATCTCTCTAGAAGGTAGAATAACCATTCAGGTTGTTGCAGGCCGATGTTCTTTCCGTTCTTCCCATCTACTCCAACCTACCTCGTTGCAGCCCTTGCACTTTTTTTAATGCTGCACTTCCTCTCTCGCTGTAACACTATATTCTGCTTCTTTTCTCTCTTTGTGCTACCTGATGCACGCGTATATGGTATCTTCCTGGATAACACCCAAAACCAAGCTTTTCCCTGTACCTCGGTACACGCGACAGCATTAAACTAATGTTGATACCACCTCCACACAGACTGCAGTGAAGGTCAGGATGAACAGCAGCTCTACCATTTGTGGCCTTAGACATTAGAGGTACAGTGAGTAAACAGGCCCTTCGGCCCACTGAGTTCGTTCTGAGCAGCAACCACCCCATACACCAGCACGATCCGACACACCAGGGACAATTCACAATTTATTTTTAACCAAAGCCAATTAACTTACAAACCTGTACGTCTTTGGAGTGTGGGAGGAAACCGGAGCACCCGGAGAAAACCCACACAGGTCACGGGGAGAACGTGCAAACTCCGTACAGACAGCACCCGTTGTCGGGATTGTACCCGGGTCTCTGGCGCTGTGAGGCAGCAGTTCTACCCGCTGCACCACTGTGGTAATACACTGTAACTGAAGGTGTTTCTGTGACCACTCCAGCTAATGCGTTGAATGTGTTTCTTCATTTGCAGGGCCTGGTTGGTCCAGTGGGCAATCCGGGACCGAAGGGCGTGGGGGTGAGTAATGCCTCAAAGTGGCAGCCGAGTGGAAACCAGTGTCTTCCCGGCTGTTACCAGGCAACTGAACCATCCCCTCACCAACCAGAGAGCGGTCCTGACCTCCCATCCACAGTGCCCTCCTTAATGATTGGGACAAAGACGCAGCATTTATTTATTTGCCTCTGTATTCCACAATTTGAGATTTGTAATAGAAAAAAATCACATGTGGTTAAAGTGCACTTTGTCAGATTTTATTGAATGGTATTTTGATACATTTTGGTTTCACCATGTAGAAATGACAGCAGTATTTATACATAGTCCTCACATTTCAGGGCACTATATTTCTATTACAAATCTCAAATTGTGGAGTACAGAGGCAAATAAATAAATGATGGGTCTATGTCCCAAACATTATGGAGGGCACTGTACATCATTGGAGACCCTCGGACTAACTTTAATCGGACTTATAGACAATAGACAATAGACAATAGGTGCAGGAGTAGGCCATTCGGTCCTTCGAGCCAGCACCGCCATTCAATGTGATCATGGTTGATCATTCTCAATCAGTACCCCGTTCCTGCTTTCTCCCCATACCCCCTGACTTGACTTTATCTTACACTGTTATCCTGCATGTGTACACTGTGACGGACACTAAAAGCTGGAGTAACTCAGCGGGGTCAGGCAGCATCTGTGGAGAGAAGGAATGGGTGACGTTTTGGGTGGAGACCCTTCTTCAGACTAAGAGTCAGGGGAGAGGGGAACCGGGAGATATAGATGGAAATGTCGAGAGATTGAGGATGTTGTAGAACTCTCATCGGAGAGAGGAGGAGAATGTCCTCATGGACGGCTCGATTGTAATCATGTATTGTCTTTCCGCTGACTGGTTAGCACGCACACAAGCTTCTCACTGTACCTCGGTACACGGGACAATAAGCTAGACTAATCTAAACTAAGCTCTCGGCTGCACCACTGGGCCTGCTCAGTTTAGAGAAGCTCTTTACCCCTCGTGCCTCTAGTCACAGCCTGAAGCATCAGCAGTTATCAGTTCAGTTTATTGTCCCGTGTACTGAGGTACAATGAGAAGCTTTCGTTGCGCGCTAACCAGTTGGTGGAAAGACAACACATGATTACAATCGAGCCATTCACAGAGTACACTTACAGGATAAAAGAATAACATTTAGTGCAAGGTAAAGTCAGCAAAGTCCAATCAAAGATAGTCCGAGGGTCACCAAAGAGGCAGATAGTAGTTCAGGACTGCTCTCTAGTTGGTGAGAGGACGGTTCAGTTGCCTGATAACAGCCGGGAAGAAACTGTCCCTGAATCTGGAGGTGTGTGTTTTCACACTTCTGTACCTCTTGCCTGATGGGAGAGGGGAGAAGAGGGAGTGACCGGGGTGAGACTGGTCCTTGATGATGCTGCTGGCCTTGCCGAGGCAGCGTGAGGTGTGGATGGAGTGGGTGGGAGGGAGGTTGGTTTGTGTGATGGTCTGGGCTGCTGGCCTTGCCGAGGCAGCGTGAGGTGTAGATGGAGTGGGTGGGAGGGAGGTTGGTTTGTGTGATGGTCTGGGCTGCGTTCAAAATTTGCTGCAATTTCTTGCGGTCTTGGATGGAGCTGTCCCCAAACCGTGCTGAGATGCATTAGTGAAAGAGACTGCTGGATGGCGGTGATTTGTAACCTACCTACCTCTCTCTCTCTCTCTCTCTCTCTCTCTCTCTCTCTCTCTCTCTCTCTCTCTCTCTCTCTCTCTCTCTCTCTCTCAATCTCTCAATCTCTCTCTCTCTCTCTCTCTCTCTCTCTCTCTCTCTCTCTCTCTCTCTCTCTCTCTCTCTCTCTCTCTCTCTCTCTCTCTCTCTCTCTCTCTCTCTCTCTCTCTCTCTCTCTCTCTCTCTCTCTCTCTCTCTCTCTCTCTCTCTCTCTCTCTCTCTCTCTCCCCCCCCCCCCCCCCCCTCTCTCTCTCTCTCTCCGCAGGGGTTTATCGGCCCCGCAGGTGTGGTCGGCCCCCCCGGCCCAGAAGGTGAAAAGGTAAGATGTTTTCCTAGTACAAGCTTCACATCCGGTCACTGTACAAATGTTGAATGCTGTAATCAACACTGAATGTGGAACAGTCCAGCACAGAAACAGGCCCTTCGGCCCACAATGTCCATGCTGTACATGATGCCATGTTAAACTGATCTCTGCCTGCATGTGATCCATATCCCTCCATTTCCTGCATGTCCATGTTCCTATCTAAAAGTCTCTTCAACCCCACTATGGTATCTGCCTCCACCCCCACCCCTGGCAACACGTTCCAGACCCCCACCCCACTCTGTGTAAACAACCTGCCCCACACATCTCCTTTAAATTCTCCCCCTCTCACCTTAACATTATTCCCTCTACTGTTGGACATTTCTACCCTGGGAGAAAGGTTCTGACTGTTGACCCTATCTGTGCCTCTCCTAATTTTATAAACTTCGATCAAGTCTCCCCTCAGCCTCTGAGGCAAATACAAATTCAAAGAGGCCAATTAAACACACAAACATTGTGGTAGGAACAGTGAGAGGGCCGTTCAGCACATCAAGCCCACATGGATCAACTCGAAAAACTGTTCATCCCTGTCTTGCGAAAAAATAAAACAGGGAAGGCGGCTGACGAGAGAAGTCAAGGATGGAGTTAAATCCAAGGAAAAGGAATTTAAATTGGCCAGAGGATGCAGCAAACCGGAGGACTGGGAGAAATGTAGACCCCAACAGAGGAGGACAAAGGGGTTAATTAAGAGTGGGGAAAAAGAGCACGAAAGAAAGCTTGCGGGGAACATAAGAACTGACTGGAAAAGCTTCTTTAGGTAATGTAAGAAGGAAAAGATTAGTGAGGACAAATGTAGGTCCCTTACAGTCAGAGACAGGTGAATTTATAATGGGTAACAAGGAAATGGCAGAACAGTTAAACAAGTACTTTGGTTCTGTCTTCACTAAGGAAGACACAAACAATCTCCCAGAAATACTAGGGGACTGAGGATCTAGTGGGAGGGAGGAACTGAAGGGAATCCACATTAGTCAGGAAATGGTGTTAGGTAAACTGTTGGGACTGAAGGCAGATAAATCCCCAGGGCCTGATGGTCTGCATCCCAGAGTACTCAAGAAGGTGGCCCTAGAAATCGTGGATGCATTGGTGATCATTTTGCAATGTTCTCTCGACTCTGGATCAGTTCCTGTGGACTGGAGGGTAGACAATGTAACCCCACTTTTTAAGAAAGGAGGGAGAGAGAAAACGGGGAATTATAGACCAGTTAGCCTGACATCGGTGGTGGGGAAGATGCTTGAGTCGATTATCAGTCCCGAAGTTAACACTACCAATAGTTTAATTTAGTATAGATTAGAGATACAGCGTGGAAACAGGCCCTTCGGCCCACCGAGTCCGTGCTGACCAGCGATCCCCGCACACTAGTTCTATCCTACACAGTAGGGACAACTTACTGAAGGCAATTGACCAGCAAACTTTCTTGTGTGGGAGGAAACCGGAGCACCCGGAGAAAACCCACGCGGTCACAGGGAGAACGTACAAACTCTGTACAGACAGCACATGTGGTCAGGATTGAACCCAGGTGTCTGGCGGTGTGAAGTAGCAGCTCTACCCGCTGCCCCACCATGCCGGCTAGTATGGATCCAGCACCCGTGGGCGTTTGTGGCCGGCGGTCTTCCATCGTTATAGACGTGGAGGTCAGAGCCAGTGTCTTTCTGCAGAGTGACGGTGGAAAGCTCCACAGGAACTTGCTTCAGATTGTCCCCAGCTGCCTGGTCTGGAAGCTTTGTGCGATCGGTTCTGTTTGAAACCTGCGGTGTTTGATGTGGAAATATTGTCTCCTTAGGGCATTCTTGGTCCCAGAGGAATCAAAGGACCCAAGGGGCGGATGGTGAGTGCAGATAATAATAACTTGTAAAACGTTTATCCTGCATGTGCACGCTGTGTGGACAGCTCGATGGTAATCATGTATTGTCTTTACGCTATAGCACGCAACACAAGCTTCTCACTGTACACATGACAATAAACAAAACTGAATGATGTTAGAGAGGCTGCCTGTTACTACCCAGTGATGCACCTTGTGTGGGGCATTGATGAGTGATAGAGTCATACAGCCCTTTGGACAACTCCATCATAGCACATCATAGCACATACGCCAGTCCCATGTGCCCGTGTTTGGCCCATCTCCCTCCAAACCTACCTGTTCAAACTGCTTTTAAATGTTGTTATTGCACCTGCCTCACAACCTCCTCTGGCAGCTTGTTCTACATACCCACCACCCTCTGTGTGGAAAAGCTGCCTCTCAGGTTCCTATTCAATCTTTCCCCTCTTTGCCTTAAAGCTAATTGGAAAGATGGCTTGTATTCACTGGAGTTTGGAAGGATGAGAGGGGATCTTATAGAAACGTATAAAATTATAAAAGGACTGGACAAGCTAGATGCAGGAAAAATGTTCCCAATGTTGGGGGAGTCCAGAACCAGGGGCCACAGTCTAAGAATAAAGGGGAGGCCATTTAAAACTGAGGTGAGAAGAAACCTTTTCACCCAGAGAGTTGTGAATTTGTGGAATTATCTGCCACAGAGGGCAGTGGAGGCCAATTCACTGGATGAATTTAAAAGACAGTTAGATAGAGCTCTAGGGGTTAGTGGAATCAAGGGATATGGGGAGAAGGCAGGCACGGGTTACTGATTGTGGAAGATCAGCCATGATCACAATGAATGGCGGTGCTGGCCCTAAGGGCCAATGGCCTCCTCCTGCACCTACTTTCTATGTTTACCTGCACACCTCGATGCCTCTACTCTACAACACGCCCCAGGGCCCTGCCTGCCAGTCACTGCCAAGGTCCTGCCCTGGTTTCACTTCCCAAACACAGGACCTCATAACGTCTTGGTTGCTGGTTGTGGTTGTGATTGTGATTGTGTGCTGAGGGCCTGTGGCTCTCTGTACTATGCTGGTCCTGCTCTGCCTTGACACGCCAGTGCAATCCCCGCACTTGTCAGAGGGTGTTTCTCGCATGAGTCACGGTGATTCCCTCTCTGTATAACATCGGAAAAAAATCATTCCATACAAAGACAGCAAACATTTGCACCCACTTTGTAGCGTCAAAGTCTGGCCTTTCTCTGAAACAAATCCTTTCATGATTCATTCAGGAGGTGTGGGCAGTGCTTGGAAAGCCATCTATCGCCAAGCCCTTAGTGTGGGGATGGGGGAGGGGGATCCCCCACCATGGAATGGTTACAGCATTGAAGGCCATTCGGCCCATTGTGTCCACACTGGCTCTCTGCCACAGCAAGCTCTAGCTCCACCCTGCCAAGAATCAAGAGTGTTTTATTGTCGTGTGTCCCAAAACGGAACAATGACATTCTTACTTGCAACAGCACAACACGAGATGTAAACACAGGGCACTGTAAAACCCATTACAAACAACAACAAAGTTGAATCTAAAGAAGGGTCTCACCCCGAAACGTCACCCATTCCTTCTCTCCATAGATGCTGCCTGTCCCGCTGATTTACTCCAGCTTTTTGTGACTGTCTTCGGCTTAAACCAGCATCTGCAGTTCCTTCCCACACATAAAACCTTCAGTATCGACATATAGTGCTGGGGGAACCCAGCGGGTCGGACAACATCTATGGAGGCAATGGACAGTTGACGTTTTGGGTCAGGACCCTTCTGCAGGTGCAGTCGGGGGGAGAAAGCTGGAAACATAAGGTGGGGGCTGGGCAAATCCTGGTGAGTGATAGGTGGATACAAGTGAGGGGGAGATTGGCAGATGGGTGGAGTGAGTGACAAAGGCAAGAGGTGAAAAGGAGCCAAAAAGCTGTCAGATAAGGCGAGAAGAGGAGGAGTGAAATATCTTGGTCATACAGCTAAGAAGCAGGCCCTTCGGCCCAACTCAACCATGCCGGCCAAGATGCTAAGCTAGTCCTATGTGCCCACATTTGACCCATATCCTTCTAAACCTTTCCTATCCATGTGCCTGTCCAAGTGTCTGTTAAATGTTATTGTTATCCCTGCCTCAACTACCTCCTCTGGCAAATGTTGAGCCGGAGGGAGGAATATGGGTGGAGGGGATGATTGGGAGAGGAAAGAAGGGGGACAAAAAGGAGATGGGAGATTTAGTCTGAAGAAGGGTCTCGACCCGAAACGTCACCCATTCCTTCTCTCCCGAGATGCTGCCTGACCCGCTGAGTTACTCCAGCATTTTGTGTCTACCTTGGATGGGAGATTTCGTTTAGTTTAGAGATACAAACCCTTCGACACCGACCAGCAATCCCCACACATTAATGCTATCTACACACACACGAGGGACAATTTTACATTGATACCAAGCCAATGAACCTACAGACCTGTAAGTGTGAGACCACACTTGGAGATACTGTGTCTCCAGTGTCTGGCCGCCCAGCTATGGAATGGATGTCTGGAGAGGGTGCAGGGCTGATTGACCAGGATGTTACGTGGGCTAGCAGGCTTGAGTTACAGGGAGAGGTTGGACAGGTGGGACTTTTTTCTTTGTAGCGTAGGTAGGGTTGCCAACTGTCCCGTATTGGCTGTATTTTGGGCTAACTTGGTTTGTCCCGTACGGGACCGCCCTTGTCCCATATTAGGCCCGGATGGCGCTGTGGGCCCGGGGGCTGCAGCAGTCCCGGACAGTGTAGGCCCGGAGGTCCGGGCGCCGCCTAACGGAGGTTGTGTAGCAACCCGCTTCGTGGTCCGGGTGGAGCAGGAGCATGTGGCCGCTGGCTGGGTGAGGTCACGTGGGGCACGGGGCGGTGACGTCACCCTTTGTCCCTTATTTGGGAGTGAGGAAGTTGGCAACCCTAAGTGTAGGAGGCTGAGGGGTGGCCTGACCGAGGTGTACAAGATCATGAGGGGCACGGATAAAGTGAACACTCACGGTTGTTTCCCAGGGGAGAGGATTCTAAAACTAGAGGGCACAGGCTTAAGGTGAGAGGGGAGAGAGTTAAGAGGGACCTCAGGGCAACATTTTCACTCAGACGGTAGTCCGTATCTGGGACCAGCAGGCAAATGCAGGCAAGTGGGACTAAGCCAATATGCCATGTGGGCATGGATAAGGCTGGAGGTGAAAGGTGTCAGATAAGGTGTCACTGTCTCACTTTAACCATCCTGTCTCAAACACGACCAGAGCTAGACCATGTGCTGCACAGTTACTGACCAAACACGACCAGAGCCTAGACTCCATGTGCTGCACAGTTACTGACCAAACACTGAGCATCATTACACAGGGAAATACAGGCCCACATTGGAACAATTTGTGGATATGTCACTTCCAATTGTCAGTGTTCCCCACAGCTAGAGTTGCCAACTTCCTTGGTGGAGCGGGAGCACGTGGCCGCTGGCTGGGTGAGGTCACCTGTCCTGTATTTGGGAGTGAGGAAGTTGGCAACCCTACTCGATACAGACCTCCTGAATGCACAGGTTTCAGTGAGTCAGGGCTGCAGTCGCCTGGGCAGCCACAAGGAGGCGTGAAATATCACTTTATCTCCTTTTAACTATTCCAACTCCAGTACCACCAGAGATGGACTTCATCGACCGCACCGTGACTGACCAAACACTGGGGCTTATTCCCACAGGGAAATATCCACAGGGTCCATGCTGTCACTTCTATTGACAGTGCCTCTATAGTACTCTGTCTACACTCTACATTCTCCACTGTATCTTCCCTTTTGCTCTGCCTGTTAGAGTCATAGTGATACAGTGTGGAAACAGGCCCTTCGGCCCACCTGCCCACACCGACCAACATGCCCCATCTACACTAGTCCCACCTGCCCACACCAGTCAACATGCCCCATCTACACTAGTCCCACCTGCCCACACCGACCAACATGCCCCAGCTACACTAGTCCCACCTGCCCACACCGACCAACATGCCCCATCTGCACTAGTCCCACCTGCCCACACCGACCAACATGCCCCAGCTACACTAGTCCCACCTGCCCACACCGACCAACATGCCCCATCTGCACTAGTCCCACCTGACCACACCGACCAACATGCCCCAGCTACACTAGTCCCACCTGCCCACACCGACCAACATGCCCCATCTACACTAGTCCCACCTGCCCACACCAGTCAACATGCCCCATCTACACTAGTCCCACCTGCCCACACCGACCAACATGCCCCATCTACACTAGTCCCACCTGCCCACATCGACCAACATGCCCCATCTACACTAGTCCCACCTGCCCACACCGACCAACAATGCCCCATCTACACTAGTCCCACCTGCCTGCATTTGGCTCATATCCCTCCAAACCCGTCCTATCCATGTACCTGTCCAAATGTCTCTTAAACGTTAGGATAGTCCCAGCCTCAACTACCTCCTCCAGCAGCTTGTTCCACACACCCACCACCCTCTGTGTGAAAAAGTCATCCCTCAGGTTCCTATTAAATCTTTCCACCGCTCACTTTAAACTTATCTCCTCTGGTCCTCGATTCCCCTACTCTGGGCAAGAGAATCTGTGCGTCGACCCAATCTATTCCCCTCATGATTTTGTACACATCTCTGAGAATTTAATTTAAATTCCTGAGATTTCTGTCAAATGGTTCCTTTATAACTACGGAGCCTGGAACTGTGCTGGTGCTCCCGGTGTGGAGTATGAAGGGTGTGGGATATGGGGATGGGAAGGGTGTGGGATATGGAGACGGGAACAGTGAAGGGTGTGGGATATGGAGACGGGAAGGGAGTGGGATATGGAGATGGGAAGTGTGAAGATGTGGGATATGGGAACGGGAACAGTGAAGGGTGTGGGATATGGAGACGGGAACAGTGAAGAGTGTGGGAAATGGAGACGGGAACAGTGAAGGGTGTGGGATATGGAGATGGGAAGTGTGAAGGTGTGGGATATGGGAACGGGAACAGTGAAGAGTGTGGGATATGGAGACGGGAACAGTGAAGGGTGTGGGATATGGAGACAGGAAGGGAGTGGGATATGGAGATGGGAAGTGTGAAGATGTGGGATATGGGAACGGGAACAGTGAAGAGTGTGGGATATGGAGATGGGAAGTGTGAAGGTGTGGGATATGGGAACGGGAAGTTTGAAGGGAGTGGGATATGGAGTCAGGAAGTGTGAAGGGTGTGGGATATGGAGTCAGGAAGTGTGAAGGGAGTGGGATATGGAGTCAGGAAGTGTGAAGGGTGTGGGATATGCGGACGAGAAGTGTGAAGGGTGTGGGATATGGAGTCAGGAAGTGTGAAGGGTGTGGGATATGGAGTCAGGAAGTGTGAACGGTGCTGCAAGGTGCTGTTGAACTAAAGCACAGTTTAACGCTACAGATATACATTTTGATTCTTTCAGTGCAGCAGTGATGCTGGTGAACACTTTACTAATGTGTTTCCTCACCTCACCAGGGCTATCCGGGTTCAGCTGGAGCTCGAGGACCTCCTGGTGCTGACGGCATTCCCGTGAGTTTGATGCGTTTGCTACTCTGATGGTTCTGCTCTGGGTCAGGGCTCACTGCCCCCGGGGGAAGGTGGGAACCAGTGGCTGAGGTCAGGGCCCTCGTGTTGCCGTGGGGATTCTGGCCAAACTCTCTGAGGCTCAGCAAACTGGAGAGGTTACTAGTGACATGATGCAAGTAACAAAGTGCTGGAGTAACTCAGCGGGTCAGGCAGCATCTGTGGAGAACATGGATAGGTGACGTTTCACAGAGTGCTGGTGTAACTCAGCGGGTCAGGCAGCATCTGTGGAGAACATGGATAGGTGACGTTTCAGCCGGGACCATTCATCAGACTCATTGTTGCCCCTCCACCCAACGCACAATCAGTCTGATGAAAGGTCCATGTTCCCCACAGACGCTGCCTGACCCGCTGAGTTACTCCAGCACTCTGTGAAACGTCACCTATCCATGTTCTCCACAGATGCTGCCTGACCCGCTGAGTTACTCCAGCACTCTGCGCCTTATTTTGTAAACCAGCGTCTGCAGTTCTTTGTTTCTACTGGTGTAAGAGCCAGGCAGGTGCCAGACACCCCTTGCCGTGTGACTCTGGTCTTTGTTCCCCCCCTCCTCACCCTCCCAGCTACCGAGCTAAGCCTCCACAATCAGGTAACAGAGTAACTGAGCACGGAAAAAGGCCCTTCAGCCCATCACGTCCGTGCCGACCATCAACCACCCTTCGACACTGATCCCATCAACTCCCCCTCATTCCACCCCTCACCCACACACTGAGGGCAATCTACAGCGGCCCATTAACCCACCCACCGCGCACGTCTCTGGGACGTGGGAGGAAACCGGAGCACCCGGGGAAACCCACGCGGTTACAGGGAGAACGTGCAAACTCCAATCTGACAGCGGCAGAGGTCAGGATGGAACCTGGGTCTGTGGCCCTGAGAGGGTATGGCTCTACCCGCTGTGCCACTGGGTCTGTGGCACTGAGAGGGTATGGGTCTACTCACTGTGCCCCTGGGTCTGTGGCACTGAGAGGGTATGGGTCTACCCGCTGTGCCCCTGGGTCTGTGGCCCTGAGAGGGTATGGCTCTACCCGCTGTGCCCCTGGGTCTGTGGCACTGAGAGGGTATGGCTCTACTCACTGTGCCACTGGGTCTGTGGCACTGAGAGGGTACAGCTCTACTCACTGTGCCACTGGGTCTGTGGCACTGAGAGGGTATGGCTCTACTCACTGTGCCCTGGGTCTGTGGCCCTGAGAGGGTATGGCTCTACCCACTGTGCCCTGGGTCTGTGGCACTGAGAGGGTACAGCTCTACCCGCTGTGCCCCTGGGTCTGTGGCACTGAGAGGGTATGGCTCTACCCACTGTGCCCTGGGTCTGTGGCACTGAGAGGGTATGGGTCTACCCGCTGTGTCACTGGGTCTGTGGCACCGAGAGGGTATGGGTCTACTCACTGTGCCCTGGGTCTGTGGCCCTGTGCTAAGATGTGCAGGATCTGATGTGAAATTCCACTTTCTGTTCTCAGGGCAAAGCTGGCGGTGTTGGGCAACATGGATTCCCCGGCCTTCGGGTACGTAAACCTCACAGTTCAAAAGGTCATAAAGTCACAGGACCAGAATTAGGCCATTCAGCCCATCGAGTCAAGTCCAATTCAAACATGGCTGATCTATCTCTCCCTCCCAACCCCATCCTCCTGCCTTCTCCCATAACTCCTGACACCCGCACTGATCAACAACCTGTTGCTGCTGTTATAGATTTGTCCTTTTGTAAACCTTTCATTCATTTGTTCTTGTCACCTTTCCATATCTCTGGTGTCCCTCTCCCCTGACTCTCAGTCTGAAGAAGGGTCTCAACCCGAAAAGTCAACTATTCCTTGTCTCCAGAGATGCTGCCTGTCCCGCTGAGATACTCCAGCATTTTGTGTTTATCATCAGTGTAAACCAGCATCTGCAGTTCCTTCCTGCACAAGAACCTGTCAATCTCCACATTAACAATACCCACTGACTTGTGGCCTCCACAGCCGTCTGTGGCAATGAATTCCACAGATTCACCACCCTCTGGCAAAAGAAATTCCTCCTCATCTCCTTCCTAAGATGCACCACCTCAGGGTGAAGCTTTTCTCAAATGACCAGTTGTAGTATGGCAAGGCCGTTGTTTCTCGCCTGTCCACGACTGTCCCTTGAGGTGAGGGAGATGGAGCTGCCGTCTTGAATCAATGGGGAATCTGGGGAAGGTGTTGCCACCAGGGTGCTGGTGGAAGGCAGTTCCAACATTCAGACCCAGTGATGATCCATAGCTTCCTGAATGTGGCAATGCCAGCAGATAGAGTGGTGAAGTAGGCCTCTAGTGTGCTTGCCTTCACCGAGTGTAAGAGTCAGGAAGTCATGGTTAGGAAGTCCTTTAGTTTAGTTTAGAGATACATTGCGGAAATATTGGTTGAACTTAACATTATGTACGGCACGGACATTGTGGGCTGAAGGGCCTGTTTCTGTGCTGTACTGTTCCGTGTTCCATGTTCTATGAATACAGATACAACCCAGTTAGCCTGTTTTGACAGGACATAGAAACATAGAAAATAGGTGCAGGAGGAGGCCATTTGGCCCTTCGAGCCAGCACCGCCATTCATTGTGATCATGGCTGATCATCCACAATCAATACCCCGTGCCTGCCTTCTCCCCATATCCCTTGATTCCACTAGCCCCTAGAGCTCTATCTAACTCTCTATTAAATTCATCCAGTGAATTGGCCTCCACTGCCTTCTGTGGCAGAGAATTCCACAAATTCACAACTCTCTGGGTGAAAAAGTTTTTTCTCACCTCGGTTTTAAATGGCCTCCCCTTTATTCTTAGACTGTGGCCCCTGGTTCTGGACTCCCCCAACATCGGGAACATTTTTCCTGCATCTAGCTTGTCCAGTCCTTTTATAATTTTATACGTTTCTATAAGATCCCCTCTCATTTTTCTAGAACAAACCATCAGTCCAGGAATTAGTGTCACAGAGTCACAACTTGAGTAGATGTTAGTTCTTTTCCCCTGACTCCCAGTCTGATGAAGGGTCTCGACCTGAAACGTCACCTATTCCTTTCCTTCAGAGATGCTGCCTGAGCCGCTGAGTTACTCCAGCATTTTATGTCTATCTTTAGCTCTTAACATCCCATTCATAAATGTCGGCGGTTTGGCGAACACTGAATAAAAACCTCCTGCCAAAGTTCTTTCTGCGTCTGCAGTTTCCAATTATTGCTCTCCAGTTTATGAGCATCTTAGAATGCATTTGTCAAGATTGGCTTGTCAATCCTTGGCCCCCAGTCTGCAGGGTCCATCCCAGATGTAACATTCTTGCAGCTGTTCTGGAGACGTGCTCAGCTCTCTGCGTTATTGCTGGGACTCTGGCCAGCAAGCTAATGGTCTGTAAAGTGCTGCTATTAAGACAGGACTCTCAGACACAGCTGCTGGAAGAGTGACTCGGAATCATTGAGACGTTTTGCACAGAAGGAGGCCATCTCGTGGTGATGTCCATCTCGTAGTGCGCCAGGACATGAGCTTCATAGAAACATAGACATAAAAAATAGGTGCAGGAGGAGGCCATTCGGCCCTTCGAGCCTGCACCGCCATTCAATATGATCATGACTGATCATCCAACTCAGTAACCTGTACCTGCCTTCTCTCCATACCCCCTGATCCCTTTAGCCACAAGGGCCACATCTAACTACCTCTTAAATATAGCCAATGAACTGGGCTCAACTACCTTCGTTCCCCTGCCTCTCGCAATGGTCCATTTCCTCGCGTTGATACCGTTCCTTCATGTTCATAAGTGATAGGAGCAGAATTAGGCCATTCGGCCCATCAAGTCTACTCTGCCATTCAATCATGGCTGATCTATATTTCCCTCTCAACCCCATTCTCCTGCCTTCTCCCCATAATCCCTGACACCTGCACTAATCAAGAATCAATCTCTGCCTTAAAAATATCCATTGATGGCCTCCACAGCCGTCTGTGGCAAAGAATCCCACAGATTCACCACCCTCTGACTAAAGAAATTCCTCCTCATCTCCTTCCTAAAGGAACGTCCTTTAATTCTGAGGCTGTGGTTTCTTGTCCTAGACTCTCCCACTGGTGGAAACATCCTCTCCACATCCACTCTATCCAGGCTGCTCACTATTCGGTAAGCTTCAATGAGATTCTCAGTGAAATAGCTGAGGGTTGGCATCTCTGCTGCACTGGTGGACGTGCTGGCTCTGGGGAAGAGGCATGTGCAAGGCTCTTCGAGGGGTTTCAGGGAACAAGCCCAGGGTTCTCAGAATCCGCTCCGGATCAACGGCGGCACGGTGGCGCAGCGGTAGAGTTGCTGCCTTACAGCGAATGCAGCGCCGGAGACCCGGGTTCCATCCCGACTACGGGTGCTGTCTGTACGGAGTTTGTACGTTCTACTCGTGACCTGCGTGGGTTTTCTCCGAGATCTTCGGTTTTCTCCCACACTCCAAAGACGTGCAGGTTTGTAGGTTAATTGACTGGGTAAATGTAAAAATTGTCCCTAGTGTGTGTAGGATAGTGTTAGTGTGCGGGGATCGCTGGTCGGCGCGGACTCGGTGGGCCGAAGGGCCTGCTTCCGCGCAGGAGGACAAGAGGAACTGCAGATGCTGGAATCCTGAGCAAACCACAAAATGCTGGAGGAACTCTGCGGGTCAGGCAGCATCTGTGGAGGGAATGGTCAGACGATGCTTTGCGTTGGGACTTTAAAGGAACTTGTTTTCCTGTAATGGGACTATGTGCATTCGCCCTCAGTCTCTCTGCTCTGGAACACTCCCCAGAGCCCCACCACTCACGTTCAAATCTCACATGGGCCATCTCTGGTCCAAGAACAGCTCAACTTATCTCAACCTTGCAGCCAAAAGCCCTTGATTCAAGCAACTATTCTTGTAAATGTCCTGCTCCCTGCACCCCTGACATTATTTCCAAATTGTAGTATCCGGAATTGTGCTCACCTATCCTCCATACAGTTTCAGCAAAATCTCCAAACCTTTTATCATTTTATTTAATCAGGTTCATGTATCCCAAAGTGCTGGAGTAACTCAGCAGGTCAGGCAGCATCTGTGGAGAACATGGATAGGTGACGTTTCACAGAGTGCTGGAGTAACTCAGTGGGTCAGGCAGCATCTGTGGAGAACATGGATAGGTGACGTTTCACAGAGTGCTGGAGTAACTCAGCGGGTCAGGCAGCATCTGTGGAGAACATGGATAGGTGACGTTTCACAGAGTGCTGGAGTAACTCAGCGGGTCAGGCAGCATCTGTGGAGAACATGAATAGGTGACATTTCGGGTGGGGACCCTTCTTCAGACTGATTGTAGATCCATATTTCATTACACCCATCATCTACCAGGCTTTGTCCTGACCTTACCTCTTTTCCAGCGTTTTCCCCCCTTACTACAATCAGTCTGAGGGGATCGGTGGTCGGCGTGGACTCAGTGGGCTGAAGGGCCTGGTTCCACACTGTATCTCTAAACTAAACAGTAGTGGAAGACAAGTATTCCCTTGGTGCAGGGAGACATGAACATGTTGTCAGTAACCACTGTTGCCTTCTCTTCCCATCCAGGGTGCAGTGGGTCTTCCAGGATTAGCAGGCCTCCCGGGAACACCAGGACCTCAGGTAAACTTATTTTGCTGATGTGATTCTGACGTTCATCGCACATTACAATTAGAGTCGCCAACTTCCTCACTCCCAAATACGGGACAAGGTGACGTCACCGCCCCGCGCCCCATGTGACCTCACCCTGCCCGGGCGGCCACCATTGGTGGAGTGGGAGCAGGTGGCCGCTGGCTGGGTGAGGTCACGTGGGGCGCGGGGCGGTGACGTCACCCTTCGTCCCTTATTTGGGAGTGAGGTAGTTGGCAACCCTACTAATATGGGACAAACTAATTGAACTAATACGGGATGTCCCGGCTAATACGGGACAGTTGTCACCCATCGTTACGAAGCTCTCACCCTCTGTTACACCTCTCTCTGCAGGGTCTGTCGGGGAACGTGGGCCAACCCGGATTGAAAGGTGATAAGGTGATCTCAATATTGCTCTTTTTTCATTTCTTATCAGTAAGGAAACAGTTGCTCTGGATTTCAGGAAACAGTTTCAGGATTTGTGTGGTCCTAAACAGTGATGAGCTTATGATCATTTCAAACATTCACATGTCACAGGAGCAGAAGTCGGCCATTCGGCCCATCGAGTCTACTCTGCCATTCAATCATGGCTGATCTATCTGTCCCTCTCAACCCCATTCCCCATAACCTTTGACACCCGCACTAATCAACAATCTATCTATCTCTGCCTTAAATATCTCCACTGACTTGTGGCCTCCACAGCCGTCTGTGGCAAAGAATCCCACAGATTCACCACCCTCTGACTGAAGAAATTCATCCTCATCTCCTTCCTAAAGGAACGTCCTTTAATTCTGGCGCAAAATGATCACAGATCACCCTGATGATCACAGAGGGAGGCTTTCTGGCCCATCCAGGCTATGCTATCTCCAAGGGAGGCAATCCCATTTGGTTCCTCCATATCTCCCCGGTCGGTGTAATCTCTCCACTCATATCCATCAGCTCCCCTTTGTCCATTAATAGACCTTTATTTGGCACAGATGCAATGCACAGTGAAATTCATTTTGCATCTGTCGTGAATGAATACTTTATTGTCACATGTGACAACTCACAGTGCAATCCCGAGCCTGCATACCCAGCGTATGCAATAGTCCCCACATAAAGGGCGCCAACAACGTGGTATTGACACCTGCGGGCACTAGGGTTGCCAACTTCCTCACTCCCAAAATAAGGGACATAGGGTGACGTTACCGCCCCGTGCCCCACCTGACCTCACCCAGCCAGCGGCCACGTGCTCCCGCTCCACCAATGGTGGCCGCCCGGGCCGGGAGCACATGGCCCCTGGTTGGGTGAGGTCACGTGGGGCACGGGGTGGTGACGTCACTCTTTGTCCATTATTTGGGAGTGAGGAAGTTGGCAACCCTACTAATACGGGACAAGGGCGGTCCCGTAGGGAACAAACTCATTTAGCCCAAAATACGGGATGTCCCGGCTAATACGGGACGGTTGGCAACCCTATTGGGAGGTCACGTTTTTGACGCCATTATTCAAAGTCCAAAGTCCTTGTAAATCATCTCTGAACCCTGTCAAGTTTGACAATATCTTTCCTATAACATGGTGCCCAGAACTGAACACAATATTCTACATGCGGTCTCACCAACGTCTTATACAACTGCAACATGACCTCCCAGCTTCTATACTCAACACTCTGACTGATGAAGGCTAAAGTGCCAAAAGCCTTTTTGACCGCCTTATCCACCTGCGACTCCACCTTCAAGGAACCATGCACCTGTACTCCTAGATCCCTCTGCTCTGCAACATTCCAACATGCCTACCATTCACTGTGTAGGTCCTGCCCTTGTTCGACGTCCCAAAATGCAACACCTCACACTTCTCTGTATTAAACTCCATCAACCATTCTTCCGCCCACCTGGCCAATCGATCCAGATCCTGCTGCAATCGTTCACAACCATCTTCACTTTCTGCAAAACCACACACTTTTGTATCATCAGCAAACTTGCTAATCTTGCCCTGTGTGTTCCCATCCCAATCATTGATGTAGATGACAAACATGATTTATACATAGACTTCAGTAAGGCATTCGACGAGGTTCCGCATGGTAGGCTGCTCTAGGAAGGTTAGATCGCATGGGATCCAAGGAGAGATAGCTGAATGGAAAGCACATTGGCTCCATGGAAGGAAGCAGAGGGCCCTTCTTCCCTCTGAAGGGAAGCACCGAACCCTGAGGGCCCAGCACTGAACCCTGAGGGCCCAGCACTGAACCCTGAGGGCCCAGCACTGAACCCTGAGGGCCCAGCACTGAACCCTGAGGGCCCAGCACTGAACCCTGAGGGCCCAGCACTGAACCCTGAGGGCCCAGCACTGAACCCTGAGGGCCCAGCACTGAACCCTGAGGGCCCAGCACTGAACCCTGAGGGCCCAGCACTGAACCCTGAGGGCCCAGCACTGAACCCTGAGGGCCCAGCACTGAACCCTGAGGGCCCAGCACTGAACCCTGAGGGCCCAGCACTGAACCCTGAGGGCCCAACACTGAACCCTGAGGCACACAGGCCTCCAGTCCGAGAAGCAACCTTCCACCATCACCCTCTGCTTCCTTCCATGGAGCCAATGTGCTGTCCATTCAGCTATCTCTCCTTGGATCCCATGCGATCTAACCTTCCAGAGCAGCCTACCATGCAGAACCATGTTGAATGCCTTACTGAAGTCCATGTATAAATCATGTGTATTGATAAAAGGAATGAGGTGAGGGAGAGGTGAAATGCACTGGACTGGAGTCGATGAACCCATATATTGTGTTGGGTTTAGGGCGTGTTTCTTACTAGCAGGACTGGAACTTTGCCATCTGATGTATTTTAGTTTAGTTTAGTTTATTGTCACGGGTACCGAAGTACAATGAAAAGCTTTTGTTGCGTGCTAACCAGTCAGTGGAAAGACTATACATGATAGTCTCCAACCTGAACGACTACCGCCCGGTTGCCCTAACGCCGATTGTCATGAAGTGCTTTGAGAGGCTAGTCCTCTCACACATCAAATCCAGCATCCCTGACTCACTGGACCCACATCAATTTGCATACAGGGCAAATAGATCTACAGAGGACGCCATCTCTCTGGCTCTTCACACTGTCCTGACTCACCTAGAGAGACAGGGCACGTACGTGAGGATGCTATTCATAGACTATAGCTCCGCCTTCAACACGGTCATCCCCACCAAGCTCATCACCAAACTCCACCAGCTAGGCCTTAGCTCGTCATTATGTGACTGGATCCTGGACTTCCTGCTGGAACGACCGCAGGCAGTGAGAATGGGCCCGCACCTGTCCTCCACTATCACCCTGAGTACCGGCACACCACAGGGCTGTGTTCTGAGCCCCATGCTCTACTCCCTCTTCACACACGACTGTGTTCCTGCATTCGACACCAACACCATTGTCAAGTTTGCAGATGACACAACGGTGATCGGGCTGATCACCAACGGGGATGAAACAAACTATAGAGCGGAGGTGCAGAACCTGGCGGACTGGTGCTCGGATAACAACCTGTCCCTAAATACCACCAAGACCAAGGAGCTGATCATCAACTTCCGTAGGTCACATAACGGGGAATATGCCCCGATCTCTATCAATGGGGTCAGTGTGGAGAGAGTGTCCAGCTTCAAGTTTCTGGGCACTCACATTTCGGAGGACCTAACATGGTCCAATAACACTGCTGCGCTGGTCAAGAAGGCACAACAAAGACTGTTCTACTTAAGAACACTGAAAAAGTCTGGTCTACCCCAACAGCTGCTGAAGACCTTCTACCGCTGCACCATAGAGAGCATCCTAACGCATGGAATCCCTGTGTGGTACCTCAGCTGCACGGAGGCAGAAAGGAAAGCTCTACAGCGGGTAGTCCATAGAGCTCAGAGGGCCATCGGAACACAGCTACCAGACTTGGAGGGCATCTACAACACACGATGCCTCAGAAAAGCCACCAGCATCCACAAAGACTCTTCACACCCCTGCAACAGTCTGTTCGAACTCCTTCCATCGGGCAGACGATACAAGGCCTTCTATGCCCGCACCTCCAGACTCAGGAACAGCTTCATCCCCAGGGCCATAGCTGCTATGAACCGGTCCTGCTGAGCCGGATGGCCACAACGCATAGATCAACTTGCACTTTACCCTGTCCAAAACTGTTACAACTGTTCGTTTCGTTGGGTTGCTGCTGTCTAAATTACCTAAATTAGTGCATCGTATGGGAGGCGCATTCCCAATCTCGTTGTACCCCTGGGTACAATGACAATAAAGATATATTGTATTGTATTGTATTGTATTACAGTTGAGCCACCCACAGTTTACAGATACAAGATAAAGGGAATAATGTGCATAATGTTTAGTGCGAGATAAAGTCCTGTAAAGTCCAATTAAAGATGGTCCAAGAGTCTCCAATGAGGTAGATGGGAGGTCGGGACCGCTCTCTAGTTGGTGAGAGGACGGTTCAGTTGCCTGATAACAGCCGGGAAGAGACTGTCCCTGAATCTGGAGGTGTGTGTTTCCACACTTCTGTACCTCTTGTGGCTGATCATCCACAATCAGTACCCCGTTCCTGCCTTCTCCCCATATCCACTGACTCCACTATCCTTAAGAGCTCTATCTAGCTCTCCCTTGAAAGCATCCAGAGAATTAGCCTCCACTGCCTTCTGAGGCAGAGAATTCCACAGATTTACAACTCTGACTGAAAAAGTTTTTCCTCATCTCTGTTTTAAATGGCCTACCCCTTATTCTTAAACTGTGGCCCCTGGTTCTGGACTCCCCCAACATTGGGAACATGTTTTCTGCCTCTAACGTGTCCAACCCCTTAATAATCTTATACGTTTCGATAAGATCCCCTCTCATCCTTCTAAATTCCAGTGTATACAAGCCTAGTATGACAGCAGACAGTGGAAGTCTAACTCTTATCCCCAGTGCACAAGCATCTTCTGAAGTGTGTGGAGAGGTCAGGGGAGGGAAGAGATGGCATGTGGAAGGAGTTTCTTCCAGTCTGAGTTCAGTGTTGTAACATGACAAGTGATGAGCCTCTCCAGTGATTCATGGCTTCTATCTCCTTGCGAAAGTGCTTTCCAGCGAACAGTAACATTGCCACTTAATTCCAACATCAATTGAAAACACATTGCTGAGCAGGAGGCCAGGGAGTAATACAGCTTTGATCTGCTGTGATTCCGACCCCCACGCTCTGAAGAAACACTTTAACTGATTATTTCCAAACGTCCAAAGTATTTGCTCTGGAAATTAACAACATCAGCATCAGAGGAAGCAAATCCATGCCGGCACGCTGGTGCAGCGGGTAGAGCTGCTGCCTCCCAGCGCCGGAGACCCGGGTTCCATCCTGACTACGGGTGCTGTCTGTACAGAGTTTGTACGTTCTCCCCGTGACCGCGTGGGTTTTCTCCGGGTGCTCCGGTTTCCTCCCACACTCCACAGACGTGCAGAGTTGTAGGTTAATTGGCTTGGTCCATTTGTCCCTGGTGTGGATCATGCTGGTGTGGTGGGGTGATCACTGGTGGGGGTCTCGGTGGGCTGAAGGGCCGGGTTCCATGATGTATCTCAACTGAACTAAACTAGAGACCTGCTTGGGGTGTAGATCCAGTGTCGGGGGGGCTGGGTGGGTGGGCGCTGGGTGGGGGGGATGTGCTGTTTCTCTGCTGAGGCAGTGCCAGGAGTTGGTGTGTTGATTGTAACGATGTGTTACCCAGGGCGATCAGGGGATGCTGGGAGCTCCAGGAGAGCAAGGATTCCCAGGAGATCGGGTACGTTCACGGCTCACTTCCCCTTCCCCCTACACCCCCTCCTTCCCCCTACACCCCCCCCACCCCCCCTTCCCCCTACACCCCCCTTTCCTCTACACACCCCTTCCCTCTACACCCCCCCACCCCCCCTTCCCCCTACACCTCCCCTTCCCCCTACACCCCCCTTCCCTCTACACCCCCCCCACCCCCACCCCTTCCCCCTACACCCCCTCCTTCCCCCTACACCCCCCCTTCCCCCCCTTCCCCCTACACCCCCTCCCCTTCCCCCCACACCCCCCTTCCCTCTACACCCCCCCCACCCCTTCCCCCTACACCCCCTCCTTCCCCCTACACCCCCCTTCCCCCTACACCCCCCCTTCCCCCTACACCCCCTCCCCTTCCCTCTACACCCCCCACCCCCCCTTCCCCCTACACCCCCTCCTTCCCCCTACACCCTCCCCTTCCCCCTACACCCCCTCCCCTTCCCCCTACACCCCCTCCCCTTCCCCCTACACCCCCCCTTCCCCCTACACCCCCTCCTTCCCCCTACACCCCCTCCTTCCCCCTACACCCCCTCCCCTTCCCTCTACACCCCCCCACCCCACACCCCTTCCCCCTACACCCCCTCCTTCCCCCTACACCCCCTCCTTCCCCCTACACACCCTCCCCTTCCCTCTACACCCCCCCCACCCCCCACCCCTTCCCCCTACACCCCCTCCTTCCCCCTACACCCCCCCTTCCCCCTACACCCCCTCCCCTTCCCTCTACACCCCCCCACCCCCCACCCCTTCCCCCTACACCCCCTCCTTCCCCCTACACCCCCTCCTTCCCCCTACACCCCCTCCCCTTCCCTCTACACCCCCCACCCCCCCTTCCCCCTACACCCCCTCCTTCCCCCTACACCCCCCCTTCCCCCTACACCCCCTCCCCTTCCCCCTACACCCCCTCCCCTTCCTCCTGTTACCCTTCTTGATTTCATGTAGTTGTTATTGTCTGTGGGGGGGGGGGTGAGGGAGCCGCACTGTGGGGGGGGGGAGGAAGGGCGCACTGTGGGGGGGGTGAGGAAGGGGCGCACTGTGGGGGGGGGGTGAGGAAGGGGCGCACTGTGGGGGGGGGGGCGCTGCACTCTGGGGGGGTGAGGGAGCGCTGCACCGTGGGGGGTTTGAGAGGGCGCCACACTGTGGGGGGGGGTGAAGGGGCGCCACACTGTGGGGGGGGTGAGGGGGCGCCACACTGTGGGGGGGTGAAGGGGCGCCACACTGTGGGGGGGGTGAGGGGGCGCCACACTGTGGGGGGGGTGAGGGGGCGCCACACTGTGGGGGGGGTGAGGGGGCGCCACACTGTGGGGGGGTGAAGGGGCGCCACACTGGGGGGGTGAGAGGGCACCACACTGTGGGGGGGGGTGAGGGGGCGCCACACTGTGGGGGGGAGTGAGGGGGTGCCACACTGTGGGGGGGTGAGGGGGTGCCACACTGTGGGGGGGGGGTGAGGGGGCGCTGTACTGTGGGGGGGGTGAGGGGGTGCCACACTGGGGGGGGTGAGAGGGCGCCACACTGTGGGGGGGGTGAGGGGGCGCCACACTGTGGAGGGGGGGGTGAGGGGGCGCCACACTGTGGGGGGTGAGTGAGAGGGTGCCACACTGTGGGGGGGGGGGTGAGGGGGTGCCACACTGTGGAGGGGGGGGTGAGGGGGCGCCACACTGTGGAGGGGGGGGGTGAGGGGGCGCCACACTGTGGGGGGGTGAGGGGGCGCCACACTGTGGGGGGGAGTGAGAGGGTGCCACACTGTGGGGGGGGGGGGTGAGAGGGTGCCACACTGTGGAGGGGGGGGGTGAGGGGGTGCCGCACTGGGAAGAACATGCGGTGATAATCTTCTGGACCCGGTTGCTGGCGGGTAGTGCTGATGGGGATCACTGTGGGCATGTGTATCGACCAATGGACACGCTGATTGTGTGGATTCTCTTTGAAGGGTGCCATTGGCCTGGCTGGACCACCTGGAGTGGGAGGGAAGCCCGGACCACAGGTGCGTTTCATTCACCTGAACCAGTCAGCTCTTGTTATGAAGGCCAACATGCCATTAGCTTTCTTCACTGCCTGCTGTACCTGCATGCTTACTTTCAGTGACTGATGTACTGGGACACCCAGGTCTCGTTGTACGTCCCCTTTTCCTAACTTGACACCATTCAGATAATACTCTGCCTTCCCGTTCTTGCCTCCAAAGTGGATAACCTCACAGTTATCCACATTAACTGCATCTGCCTTGCATCCGCCCACTCACACAACCTGTCCAAGTCACACTGCATCCTCATAGCATCCTCCCCACAGTTCACACTGCCACCCAGCTTTGTGTCATCTGCAAATTTGCTAATGTTACTTTTAATTTCTTCATCTAAATCATTAATGTATATTGTAAATAGCTGCGGTCCCAGCACCGAGCTTTGCGGCACTCCACTAGTCACTGCCTGTCATTCTGAAAGGGACCCGTTAATCCCTACTCTTTGTTTTCTGTCTGCCAACCAATTTTCTATCCATGTCAATACTCTACCCCCAATACCATGTGCTCTTATTTTGCCCGCCAATCTCTTGTGTGGGACCTTATCAAAGGCTTTCTGAAAGTCCAGGAGCACCACATCCACCGGCTCTCCCTTTTCAATTTTACTTGTTACATCCTCAAAAAATTCCAGAAGATTTGTCAAGCATGATTTCCCCTTCGTAAATCCATGCTGACTTGGACCGATCCTGTTACTGCTATCCAAATGCTCCACTATTACATCTTTATTAATCGACCCCAGCATCTTCCCCACCACCGATGTCAGACTAACTGGTCTGCAATTCCCCGTTTTCTCTCTCCCTCCTTTCTTGAAAAGTGGGATAACATTAGCTACCCTCCAATCCATAGAAACTGATCCAGAACATTGGAAAATGATCACCAATGCGTCCACAATTTCTAGAGCCACCTCCTTGAGTACTCTGGGATGCAGACCATCAGGCCCTGGGGACTTATCAGCCTTCAGTCCCATCAATCTACCCAACACCATTTCCTGACTAATATGAATTTCCTTCAGTTCCTCCGTCACCCTAGGTTCTCTGTCCACCAGTACATCTGGGAGATTGTGTGTATCCTCCTTAGTGAAGGTAGAACCAAAGTGCCTGTTCAACTCGTCTGCCATTTCCTTGTTCCCCATAATAAATTCACCTGCTTCTGTTCTCAAGGGAGCCACATTTATCTTAACTATTTATTTACCTCTTCACATACCTAAAGAAGCTTTTACTATCCTCCTTTATATTCTTGGCTAGCTTACCTTCATACTTCATCTTTTCTCCCCATATTGCCTTTTTAGTTACCTTCTGTTGATCGTTAAAAGTTGCCCAATCCTCTGGCTTCCCGCTCATCTTTGCTATGTTACATGTCTTCTCTTTTATTTTTTGTACTGTCCTTGACTTCCCTTGTCAACCACGGTTGCCTCTTACTCCCCTTAGAATCTTTCTTCCTCTTTGGAATGAACTGACCCTGCATCTTGTGGATGACTACATTTTATATCACATTTGCAGCAGCTGTGGTTTTCTTTGTTCAGTGCCTGTTTGACACCAGCCTTGCTTTTTGTCCTAGGGTAAAGTGGGTGATACTGGACCGCTGGGTTTGCAAGGACCCCCAGGACCCCAGGTAAAGTGAGAATGTTTTGTTCAGATTAACATGACCATGGGTAACACCCATCTCTACTATAAGTGGTGCAGGAAGGAACTGTGCACGCTGGTTTACACCGAAGATAGGCACAAGATGCTGGAGTAACTCAGCGGGACAGGCAGCTTCTCTGGAGAGAAGGAATGGGTGACGTTTTGGGTCGAAACTCTTCAGACTGAGGTTCAGTCTGAGGTTCAGTCTGAAGAAGGTTCTCGACCCGAAACGTCACCCATTCCTTCTCTCCAGAGATGCTGCCTGTCCCGCTGAGTTACTCCAGCATATTGTGTATATCCACTATAAATTCATGCCATAGGAACAGAAGCGGCACGGTGGCGCAGCAGTAGAGTTGCCGCCTTACAGCGAATGCAGCGCCGGAGACTCAGGTTCGATCCTGACTACGGGCGCCGTCTGTACGGAGTTTGTACGTTCTCCCCGTGACCTGCGCAGGTTTTTTCCGAGATCTTCGGTTTCCTCCAAAGACGTGCAGGTTTGTAGGTTAATTGACTGGGTAATATGTAAAAGAAGATTGTCCCTAGTGTGTGTAGGATGTGCGGGGATCGCTGGGCGGCGCCGACTCCGTGGGCCGAAGGGCCTGTTTCCGCGCTGTATCTCTGTATCTAAATCTAAAAATCTAAGTAGGCCATTCGGCCCACTCCGCCATTCAATCATGGCCGATCTATCTCTCCCTCCTAACCCCATTCTCCTGCCTTCTCCCCATAATCCCTGACACCCGCACTAATCAACAATCTATAAATCTCTGCCTTAAAAATATCCCCACTGACTTGTGGCCTCCACAGCCGTCTGTGGCAATGAATCCCACAGATTCACCACCCTCTGACTAAAGAAATTCCTCCTCATCTCCTTCCTAAAGAAACATCCTTTAATTCTGAGGCCGTGACTGTGCCCTCTGGTCCTAGACTCTCCCACTAGTGGAAACATCCTCTCCACATCCACTCTATTCCAGGTCGCTCACTATTGTGATTAAAGACTGGTTCTCGGGAAGTCCCACTGATGAAATGTTTCCTCATCGTCTTCACCTCCAGGGTGCGCTGGAAGGTGTCAGGAAGGTGAGGGCAGGTTGATGTGGACGGGAAGCTCAGTGTACCTTATTGGTCGTACAGATAGGGTTGCCAACTTCCTCACTCCCAAATAAGGGACAAAGGGTGACGTCACCGCCCCCGTGCCCCAGGTGACCTCACCCAGCCAGCGGCCACATGCTCCCGGCCTGGGCGGCCGCCATTGGTGGAGTGGGAGCACGTGGCCGCTGGCTGGGTGAGGTCACGTGGGGCGCGGGGCGGTGACGTCACCCTTTGTCCCTTATTTGGGAGTGAGGAAGTTGGCAACCCTACTAATACGGGACAAGGACAGTCCTGTACGGAACAAACTAATTTAGCCCAAAATACGGGATGTCCCGGCTAATACGGGACAGTTGGCAACCCTACGTACAGAGCACCCTGGCTGCATGCATTCAGTCCATGCAGTCATTGGCAAGTGTGCACCTCCTGCCACCTTGTGGCCATAAGCTACTGCTGCAGGCACAGTCACGCAATGGGTTGAGCTGCTGCCTCACAGCTCCAGAGACCCAGGTTCGATCCCTACCTCCGCCACTGTCTGTGTGGAGTTTGCACCTTCTCCCTGCCATCGCTTGTGATTCCACAAGTTTCCATTCACATGCCAACAACATTTTAGTTCAGTTTAGTTTATTGTCCGAGGTACAGGGGATAACCTTTTCTGTTGCGTGTTATCCAGTTAGCCGAGAGTCTATACATGAAGGTGGGTGGGTGAACGGGAACTGTAAACTGCCCCCAGTGTGTGGGTGGGGGGGGTAGAATGTGGGGGAGTTGATGGGAGTGTGGGGAGAGTGAGACTGCATCAGTGTGGATGCATAGGTGACAGTGTGTGGACTCCTTCTACAGGTGTACAGTTGTACCGGGCCCTGGTGAGACCGCACCTGGAGTACTGTGTACAGGTGTACCGACCGGGCCCTGGTGAGACCGCACCTGGAGTACTGTGTGCAGTTGTACCGGGCCCTGGTGAGACCGCACCTGGAGTACTGTGTGAAGTTTTGGTCTCCAAATTTGAGGAAGGATATTCTTGCTATTGTGGGCGTGCAGCGTGGGTTCACTAGGTTAATTCCCGGAATGGCAGGACTGTCGTATGTTGAAAGGCTGGAGCGATTGGGCTTGTATACACTGGAATTTAGAAGGATGAGGGGGGATCTTATTGAAACATATAAGATAATTAGGGGATTGGACACATTAGAGGCAGGAAACATGTTCCCAATGTTGGGGGAGTCCAGAACAAGGGGCCACAGTTTAAGAATAAGGGGTAGGCCATTTAGAACGGAGATGAGGAAGAACTTTTTCAGTCAGAGAGTGGTGAAGGTGTGGAATTCTCTGCCTCAGAAGGCAGTGGAGGCCAGTTCGTTGGATGCTTTCAAGAGAGAGCTGGATAGAGCTCTTAAGGATAGCGGAGTGAGGGGGTATGGGGAGAAGGCAGGAACGGGGTACTGATTGAGAGTGATCAGCCATGATCGCATTGAATGGCGGTGCGTACAGGCTCGAAGGGCTGAATGGCCTCCTCCTGCACCTATTGTCTATTGTCTAATGTCTATTGTCCGTGGGCTTCTGGGTCTGTTATGACTCTGCTATGCATGGGGCCAATGTCCTTTACTTACTCCTTTGGGTAATTTGTAAAGGCCAATTTCATGTAATTAAACTTCAAAGCTTTCCCTAGCAGACAAATCTCAAAGGTAGACACAAAATGCTGGAGTAACTCAGCGGGTCAGGCAGCATCTCTGGAGAAAAGGAATGGGTGACATTTCGGGTCGAGACCCTTCTTCAGACAAAGTTCCGCCCCCTCCCCTGACATCAGTCTGAAGAAGTATTAGCCGGGATATCCTGTATTTTGGGCTAAATTGGTTTGTCCCGTACCCTTGTCCCGTATTAGGCCCGTGGGGCACTGTAGGCCCGGACGCTGTAGGTCCGGACAGTGTAGGTCCAGACGCTGTAGGTCCGGACAGTGTAGGTCCAGACGCTGTAGGTCCGGACAGTGTAGGTCCAGACGCTGTAGGTCCGGACAGTGTAGGTCCAGACGCTGTAGGTCCGGACAGTGTAGGTCCAGACGCTGTAGGCCCGGACCGTGTAGGCCCGGACTGTAGGCCCAGAGGCCCGGAAGCCCGGGCACCACCTAAGTCATTAGCACCACCGCCTAGCAACCCGCCTAGCAACCCGCCTCCCGGCGTGGGCGGCCACCGTTGATGGAGTGGGAACACATGGCCTATGGCTGGGTGATGTCACATGGGGCGCAGGGTGGTAACGTCACCTTGTCCCTTATTTGGGAGTGAGATAGTTGGCAACCCTAGCTTAGAGGGATATAGGCTAAATACAGGCAAATGGGAGTAGCCCACAATGCCAACTGGGTCAGCATGGACAAGGTGGGCCGAGTGGTCTGCTTCTGTTCTTCAGTTCTATGACTAACTCAGTAGATTGTTGATCACGACTGAGACAAGAGGTCCAGTGGACCATGTCCTGGTGGCTTGGACAGTGCGGGGCGGAGTGATGCCCAACACAAATTGGAGGAGCAGCACCTCATATTTGGCTTGGTCAGCTTACACCCCAGCGGTATCAACATTGACTTCTCTAACTTCAAATAACCCTTGCAAGCCCACTCTCTCTCCGTCCCTCCCCCACCCTAGTTCTCCGACTAGATTCACTGTCCTCCTGATTCATTGTACTGATTGTCTGCCTCCTTGTCCCTCTCCCTCAGCTAACAATTAACCATTCTACATTTCCTTATCAACATCCCCTTTGATCTGTGTTTTCACACCTTAGCCTTCCATATCTCTAGAATCCCTCTCCCCAGCCCCTCAGTCTGAAGGATCTTGACGTGAAACATCACCTATCCATGTTCTCCACAGATGCTGCCTGACCTGCTGAGTTACTCCAGCACTCTGTGTCTATCTGTGGGCTTGTACACTGTGACTGCACATGTGCAATCTATTGAGCAGTCCAGATGCTGTGCTGATTACTAGCACGCGAGTACTCCTGCAGGAACAAGTGAGGACAACTTGTTCTAGCATTGATCAGGAGCTCCAGGGTTTACCGTGCCTCTTTCCCTCAGCAGCAGTTCATTAGGGATCAGCAAACAGGGAACATAGAGCTTTGCAGCACAGAAAGTCCCTTCAGCCCATGCCGACCAACATGCTCCATCTACACTAGTCCCTCCTGCCCACATTTTGCCATTTCCCTCTAAACCAGTCCTATCCATGTTCACGGACAGACGTGTGAAAATGCATGCCTGCACAATCAGGGACAGTTTCTTGCCAGCTGCAATCAGGCAAATGAACCATCCTATCACCCACTAGAGAGCAGTCCTGAAGTACCATCTACCTCAGACTTTCTATCACGGGCAGTCTGAAGAAGGGTCCTGATCCGAAACGTCGCCCATTCCTTCTCTCCAGAGATGTTGCCTGTCCCGCTGAGTTACTCCAGCATTTTGTGTCTATCTGTAATTGGACTTTATTGGACTTTAACTTATATAAAACGTTATTCCCTTTGTCCTGTATCTGTACACTTTGAATAGCTTGTTTGTAATCATGTAGTCTTTCACTGACAGAATAGCACGCTGCAAAAAATCTGTACCTAAAACTAAACTATACTGTACTGAACAAAACTACCTGTCCAAATGTGTTTTAAATGTTATTGTACCTGCCACAACTACCTTCTCTGGCAGCTCGTTCCACACACCCACCACCCTCTGTGTGAAAAAGTTGCCCCTCAGGTCCTGATTAAATCTTTTCCCTCCCACCTTAAACCAATGCCCTCTGGTTCTTGGTTCCCCTACCCTGGCGAAAAGACTCTGTGCTTTCACCCTGTCTATTCCCCTCATGGTTTTATATACCTTTATAAGATCACCCCTCATCCTCCTGCACTCCAGGGAATAAAGTCCCAGCCTGCTCAACCTCTCCCTGTAGTTCAGCCACTCGAGACCTGGCAACACCCTTGTAAATCTTCTTGGCACCCTATCCAGCTTAACGACATCCTTCACACAGCAGAAGGTATTTATTCACAAAATGCTGGAGTAACTCAGCGGGTCAGGCAGCATCTCAGGAGAGAAGGAATGGGTGATGTTTCGGGTCGAGACCCTTCCTCCTTTGTACAGCAGGGTGACCAAAACTGTTGATGGGAATGGTGGCGATATCTGTTACAGGGGATATCTGTGCATCAATTGGAAACAATATGTGTAGAAAAACCACAAGAATATATAAGAGACGATTATGAGTTGGAGACTCTGTCAAAGATTAGCTAACGAGATAGCAAGCCCTCTAACCATGGTTCTGTTAGACAAGGATTCATCTGGGGCTCATTAAGCATTGCCTTTTCCACGCTGTTTTAAGCTGAAAGAAACGTTTGTGAATAGAACGGTGGGATTATTAGTTTTGCGCATTCAATGCACATTGATGTTCAGTGTGACAGAGACCCCTTTCTTAAATACTGAACAGTTGGAATGTAAATATTTCCAGATCGCTCTCAGATGCTTCCAGATCTTCTAAGGTTTGGCACAGGATTTTCCAAAAATCTTTAATACATTTCAGTCGGACAGATGTCGGAGATGGACACAGAGTGCTGGAGTAACTCAGCGGGTCAGGCAGCATCTGTGGAGAACATGGATAGGTGACGTTTCACAGAGTGCTAGAGTAACTCAGCGGGTCAGGCAGCATCTGTGGAGAACATGGATAGGTGACGTTTCACAGAGTGCTGGAGTAACTCAGCAGGACAGGCAGCATCTGTGGAGAACATAGATAGGTGACGTTTCACAGAGTGCTGGAGTAACTCAGCGGGTCAGGCAGCATCTGTGGAGAACATAGATAGGTGACGTTTCACAGAGTGCTGGAGTAACTCAGCGGGTCAGGCAGCATCTGTGGAGAACATAGATAGGTGACGTTTCACAAGGTGCTGGAGTAACTCAGCGGGTCAGGCAGCATCTTTGGAGAGCAGGAACGGGTAACGTTTCAGTACGAGACACTTCTTCAGATTGAAAGTCAGGGTAGATGGAAACATTCTCTCAGTCTGAAGAAGGGTCTCAACTGCCTTACTGAAGACCCTCTGACTATCTTTAATTGGGCTTTATCCTTCCCTTTGTCATGTATCTGTACACCATGGACGGCCCAATTGTAACCATGGATTGTCTTTCCGCTGTCTGGTTAGCAAGCAACAAAAGCTTTTCACTGTACCTCGGTACACGTGACAATAAACTAAACTGAACCATGATGGGCCAATGGGATGGTCCAAAGCCTGTATTTGGGGCATAGAGCTCATCAGGGCAGGTGAAGGACGTGGTGATGTGGACTGGGAGTGTTCGAGACCTCAGCACACCATGGAGAGGTTTGAGTACAGGAGAAGGGTAGGGTTGCCAACTGTCCCGTATTAGCCGGGACATCCCGTATATTGGGCTAAATTGGTTTGTCGCATACGGGACCGCCCTAGTCCCGTATTTGTCCCGGGGGGATCTGTAGGCCCGGACACTGTAGGCCTGGACACTGTAGGCCCGGACACTGTAGGCCCTGACACTGTAGGCCCGGACACTGTAGGCCCGGACACTGTAGGCCCGGACACTGTAGGCCCGGACACTGTAGGCCCGGACACTGTAGGCCCGGACACCGTAGGCCCGGACACTGTAGGCCCGGAGGCCTGGGCGCCGCTGCCTAATGGAGTTTGCGTAGCAACCCGCCTCCCGGCCCGGGTGGCTGCCGTTGGTGGAGCGGGAGCACGTGGCCGCTGGCTGGGTGAGATCACATGGGGCACGGTGCGGTGACGTCACCTTGTCCCTTATTTGGGAGTGAGGTAGTTGGCACCCCTAATTGGGAGTGTTCTCGACCTCAGCACACCATGGAGAGGTTTGAATACAGGTTGAAGGGGTTGATGTTCTTGGGACGTTGTTGATCTTCCATACTCTTCCTGTTTTCCAGGGTTTCCCAGGAGATATCGGGCTGCCGGGCTCCAATGGAGGTGAAGGTTCAAAGGTAGCACTTCCTGTTGTTCTAGTGTTGTGTGTGTGTGGGGTGTGTGTGGGGTGTGTGTGGGTGTGTGTGGGTGTGTGTGGGGTGTGTGTGTGAGGTGTGTGTGTGTGTGTGTGGGGTGTGTGTGTGTGTGTGTGTGGGGTGTGTGTGTGTGGGGTGGGTGTGTGTGGGGTGTGTGTGTGGGGTGTGTGTGTGGGGTGGGTGTGTGTGGGGTGTGTGTGTGTGGGGTGGGTGTGTGTGGGGTGTGTGTGTGTGGGGTGTGTGTGTGGGGGGTGGGTGTGTGTGTGTGGGGTGTGTGTGTGTGTGGGGGGGGGGGGTGTGGGGTGTGTGTGTGTGTGGGGTGTGTGTGTGTGTGTGTGTGTGTGTGTGTGTGTGTGTGGGGTGTGTGTGTGGGGTGGGTGTGTGTGGGGTGTGTGTGTGTGTGGGGTGTGTGTGTGTGTGTGTGTGAGGTGTGTGTGTGTGGGGTGGGTGTGTGTGGGGTGTGTGTGTGTGTGGGGTGTGTGTGTGTGTGAGGTGTGTGTGTGTGGGGTGTGTGTGTGTGTATGGGGTGTGTGTGTGTGTGTGTGTGTGGGGTGTGTGTGGGGTGTGTGTGTGGGGGGTGTGTGTGTGTGGGGTGTGTGTGTGTGTGAGGTGTGTGTGTGTGGGGTGTGTGTGTGTGTATGGGGTGTGTGTGTGTGTGTGTGTGTGGGGTGTGTGTGTGTGTGGGGTGGGTGTGTGTGGGGTGGGTGTGTGTGTGTGTGTGTGGGGTGTGTGTGTGTGTGTGGGGTGTGTGTGTGTGGGGTGTGTGGGTGTGTGTGGTGTGTGTGGGTGTGTGGGGTGTGTGTGTGGGTGTGTGTGTGGTGTGTGTGTGTGTGAGGTGTGTGTGTGTGTGTGAGGTGTGTGTGTGTGTGTGGGGTGTGTGTGTGTGTGTGGGGTGTGTGTGTGTGTGTGGCTTGCTATGTGATCTGACTGGAGCGCACGCTAATCTTTTCACTGTACCTCAGAACACGTGACACAGCACTGCGACGCAGCGGGTAGAACTGCTGCCTCACAGCGCCAGAGATCCGGGTTTAGGGTTGCCAACTTTCTCACTTCCAAATACGGGACAAGGAGATGTCACCCTCCCGCGCCCCATGTGACCTCACCCAGCCAGCGGCCACGTGCTCCCACTCCACCAATTGTGGCTGCCCGGGCCGGGAGGCGGGTTGCTACGCAACTTCCGCTAGGCGGCGTCCGGGCCTCCGGACCTAGACTGTCTGGGCCTACACTGTCCGGAAGGTAGGCACAGATTTTAACCAGCATCTGGAGTTTTTTTCCTACTACCGGACCTACTGTCCGGACCTACACTGTCCGGACCTACACTGTCCGGGCCTACACTGTCCGGACCTACACTGTCCGGGCCTACACTGTCCGGACCTACACTGTCCGGACCTACACTGTCCGGACCTACACTGTCCAGGCCTACACTGTCCGGGCCTACACTGTCCGGACCTACACTGTCCAGGCCTACACTGTCCGGGCCTACACTGTCCGGACCTACACTGTCCGGGCCTCCAGCGTACGGGCCTACACTGTCCGGGCCTACACTGTCCGGATCTACACTGTCCGGGCCTACACTGTCCGGGCCTACACTGTCCGGGCCTACACTGTCCGGGCCTACAGCCTCCGGGCCTACAGCCTCCGGACCTACAGCGTCCGGGCCTACACTGTCCGGGCCTACACTGTCCGGGCCCCCTGGGCCTAATACGGGACAAGTGCGGTCCCGTAAGGAACAAACCAAATTATTCCAAAATACGGGACAGTTGGCGCCCTAGTGAGACAGCAGCGGGTAGAGCTGCTGCCTCATGGCACCAGAGACCCGGGTTCCATCCTGGATCCTCCTCTAGTTGAACTATCTGCTCTTCAATGGTTCAATGGATATTTATTGCCAGATCTGTAATGAAACATTCCACAGTGAACATTACTTTGCATACAATGCTGGTGCTGCCATGTTTGCCACCATTTCACCAAGCTGACTGGCGACCTGCCCACTGCTCCACTGCACTCTGTATTTTGCTCTACCAGTTGTACGTGAGTTTGATGTTATGGTGTTACTCTTGTCTGGCTGTTTAGGGTGATGCTGCAGAGAGAGGACCACTGGGACCACCTGGATCAAAGGGCCATGAGGTGGGTGACAGTGGCAGCAGCAGGCGGCTGTGTTCACCTCTGCGAATGAGAATCAGTATCTGAAGCATGGTCTGCCCACTATTCCCAATCCACCCCTCTCCCTCCTCCCAACACACATCTCCCATCCCCTCATCTCACATTCCCCTTTAATCCCCCCCCTCTTCCCCTCTCCGTCCCTTCCTCCCCCACCCTCCCCCCGGCGTTACATTCCACTCCTCCTCATCTCTCCGTATCTGACCCCCTTTTGTCTCCTTGTCACCCCCAGCCTTTGTCACTCACTCCACCCATCTGCCACTCACCCCCCCCACCTGTATCCACCCATCACTTGCCAGGCTTTGCCCAGCCCCCATTTCTCTTGTCGAGCTTTCTCCCCCTACTCCATCCATCTGAGGAAGGGTCCCAACCCAAAATGTCGCCTGTCTATTCTCTCCAGAGATGCTGCCTGACCCGCTGAGTTACTCCAGCACTCTGTGAAACGTCACCTATCCATGTTCTCCACAGATGCTGCCTGACCCGCTGAGTTACTCCAGCACTCTGTGAAACGTCACCTATCCATGTTCTCCACAGATGCTGCCTGACCCGCTGAGTTACTCCAGCACTCTGTGTTTGGCTCAGGGTTGGAACGCCGATCAACTGGTTGATCATAGTTCACGTGGCAACATTTACCGCTCACGGAGGCAAATACAGCACAGAAACAGGCCCTTCCACTCATTGACCCATGCCCACCATCAACCATCCATCCACACTGATCCCGTCTCACCCGCCCCACACCCCCATCAACTCCCCCACATTCCACCCCACACCCACATACTGGGGGCCATTTACAGCCACCACACACTAACCCACCCACCCACCCCGCACGTCTTTGGAGTGTGGGAGGAAACGGGATCACCCGGAGGAAACCCATGCGGTCCCAGAATGAACGTGCAAACAGCACCAGAGGTCGGCATTGAATCGGGGCCCATGGAACTGTGAGGCAGCAGCTCTACCCGCTGCACCACTGTGCCGCTCACTGCTAGGTGCTTGTGAGTAAGCGCGTTCAGTATCTCGACTGCGCATGCCCTGGTCATAGGTCACTTGTGCTAAACATTCGCACTGGCTGAGCTGCTGTGTGTACACAGACCTGCGATTCCTCTGTATTCTCACTGGCTGAGCTGCTGTGTGTACACAGACCTGCGATTCCTCTGTATTCTCACTGGCTGAGCTGCTGTGTACACAGACCTGCGATTCCTCTGTATTCTCACTGGCTGAGCTGCTGTGTACACAGACCTGCGATTCCTCTGTATTCTCACTGGCTGAGCTGCTGTGTACACAGACCTGCGATTCCTCTGTATTCTCCAATTTTGCTTCTTCAAGGTAAGAAAATACTGCTTTCAAAACTATTAACTCGGTGTATTGTTACTCATCGTCACTCACTCACTCACTCACTCACTCACTCACTCACTCACTCACTCACTCACTCACTCACTCACTCACTCACTCACTCACTCACTCACACACACACTCACTCACTCACTCACTCACTCACTCACTCACTCACTCACTCACTCACTCACTCACTCACTCACTCACTCACTCACTCACTCACTCACTCACTCACTCACCGAAGCATAAAACAATAAAACCAACAAAATCATCGTGGTTTTGTACAAATGACCCATAAATACACCTAGTTCATAGTTTTGAAAGCAGTGCGACCTATGACCTGGGCATGCCTAGTCGAGATACCCAACTCACTTATAGCAAGTGAACACTGTGTAACCCATGTGTGTTTGTACCACAGGGAGCTGAAGGAACAGTGGGGCCAGCAGGGAACCCTGGGCCACTTGTAAGTGTTAAACCCCACCATCCCCCCCCCTCCTGATGTCCCCCCATCTGAAACAGCTCAGCGGGCCAGGCAGCATCTGTGCAGGGAGAAAGAGAACCTGGATTGTGAACCGTTCCTCTCCCCCCGGACGCTGCCTGACCTGTTGAGTTTTACCACCTTTTTCTGTTTTTCTTATTTAAATTCCTCGTTTGTTGCAAAATATACTTAGCTAATAAAGTATGATTGTGATTGTGATTATTGCAGATTACTCACATCAGCAATTATTTTGCTTTTCTGTAATATCAGACAGTCTTGGTTTCGATTTCTTTGTCCTTTCAAATACGTGTCAGGTCAACATATAAGAGATATTTGAACAGTTTTGTGGATAGGACAGATTTATGTGGGCTAAACGCAGGCAGGCGGGACTAGTGTAGATGGGGCATGTTGGTCGGTGTGGGCGGGTGGGACTAGTGTAGATGGGGCATGTTGGTCGGTGTGGGCAGGTGGGACTAGTGTAGATGGGGCATGTTGGTTGGTGTGGGCAGGTGGGACTAGTGTAGATGGGGCATGTTGGTCGGTGTGGGCAGGTGGGACTAGTGTAGATGGGGCATGTTGGGCGGTGTGGGCAGGAGGGACTAGTGTAGATGGGGCATGTTGGTTGGCGTGGGCAGGTGGGACTAGTGTAGATGGGGCATGTTGGTCGGTGTGGGCAGGTGGGACAAGTGTAGATGGGGCATGTTGGTCGGTGTGGGCAGGTGGGACTAGTGTAGATGGGGCATGTTGGTCGGTGTGGGCAGGTGGGACTAGTGTAGATGGGGCATGTTGGTCGGTGTGGGCAGGTGGGACTAGTGTAGATGGGGCATGTTGGTCGGTGTCGGCAGGTGGGACTAGTGTAGATGGGGCATGTTGGTCGGTGTGGGCAGGTGGGACTAGTGTAGATGGGGCATGTTGGTCGGTGTGGGCAGGTGGGACTAGTGTAGATGGGGCATGTTGGTCGGTGTGGGCAGGTGGGACTAGTGTAGATGGGGCACGTTGGTCGGTGTGGGCGGGTGGGACTAGTGTAGATGGGGCATGTTGGTCGGTGTGGGCTGGTGGGACTAGTGTAGATGGGGCATGTTGGTCGGTGTGGGCAGGTGGGACTAGTGTAGATGGGGCATGTTGGTCGGTGTGGACAGGTGGGACTAGTGTAGATGGGGCATGTTGGTCGGTGTGGGCAAGCTCAGAGGGCTTGATTCCATGCTGTATCCCTGCAACTCTAGTTCAATTCAGTTTCGTTTAGTGTCACGTGAAAAGCTTTTGCTGTGTGCTAACCAGTCAGCGGAAAGACAATGCATGATTACAATCGAGCTGTTTACAGTGGGTTCCCGGTTGATGAAAAAAAGACCCAATTTTAATATTATTGAGTGGACAAACTTTAACTTGAAGAAAATGTGAGCATTTGCCTCAGGCGTCATTGTTCAACGAAGCACGCATTTAATGGCAACATTGAACACTGACGTATTAGATCAAAATGGCGATGTTTATTTTATGGGGTATGTGTCCGAAATACAGTCAAAACGATAGCGCAACAATTTGAATGAATCTTGATACTGCACACCACAGGCGAATGGTGAGTAAGGTGTCCCTAAAATTATTGCGCTACCGTGTACCGATTTGGCTGTATTTCAGGAACATACATATATATATATATACTAGATGAGATTTTCGGTAATATATAGATGACAAGGGAATAACGTTTGGTGCAATGTAAAGCCAGTCATAGGTAAAGTAAGAAATGTTGCTGTAGGAGTAGATTTAAGTGTGTGGAGCGATTGTAATATGTGTTTGTAGATCAGCTTCTGCGGCCATGACAGAAATAGTCGTCTGGGTTGGGCGCCATCTTGGAGTACAAGCTATGACTCATCAATGGCTGGGTCCAGGACATGGAGAAAATCATTGGATATTTTGGCATCAGATTGGCCCAATTGGTTTTAGGATTTATTCGTATGTTTAGGCTCCACTATCTCTGTTCAGTGAATCTTGCATTGTTATACGTGGTCATAGGTTTAAGGTGAAGGGGAAAAGATTTAATAGGAACCTGAGAGGTAACATTTTCACACAAAGGGTGGTGGGTGTATGGAACGAGCTGCCAGAGGAGGTCATTGAGGCTGGGACTATCCCAATGTTTCAGAAACTAACAGGTACATGGATTGGACAGCTTTGGAGGGATATGGGCCAAATGCAGGCAGGTGGGACAAGTGTAGCTGAGGCATGTTGGCCGGCGTGGGCAAGTTGGGCCGAAGGGCCTGTTTCCGAGCTGTATCACTCTATGACTGTACGACACTGAGGAGGTTTCATTGCTCCACTAAGCACGATCTCTATGTTTTAGGGCAGGCCTGGTCGGAAAGGCTACCCCGGAGAGGAAGGAGTTGAAGGCATTAAGGTAACAGTCGGTTTCAAGAACCTAACGGAATAGCAGGAACCAGGCCACTCGGCCCCTCCAGCCCGCCCCACCCCCATCTGTGATTACAGGTGATCTCCCCCAGGCCACTCGTCCCCTCCAGCCCACCCCACCCCCATCCGTGATCACAGGTGATCTCCCCCAGGCCACTCGTCCCCTCCAGCCTATCCCACCCCACCCCCATCCGTGATCACGGCTGATCTGCCCCGGGCCTCATCTCCTTTTCTGTGCCAGTTCCCCATCACCCTCCATCCTCCCATCTTTCACACATTTCTCTCCCTCCTCTTTAAACCCCCAGTGATCCGGCCTCTACACCCACTGGGCTGTAGAATCCCACAGATTCACCTCCCTCTGGGAGAAGAGGTTCCTACACACCTCAGTTTTAAATGTCCGCCCCCTAATCCTGTAACTCCCTCGTTGCCGACTCTCCCACTGGAGGCCACATCTCCCCATCCCCCCTTCACCGCCCGCAGGCCGGGATGGGTCGGGCTGGGATGGGTCGGGCCGGGATGGGTCGGGCTGGGATGGGTCGGGCCGGGATGGGTCGGGCCGGGATGGGTCGGGCCGGGATGGATCGGGCTGGGATGGGTCAGGCTGGGATGGGTCGGGCTGGGATGGGTCGGGCCGGGATGGGTCGGGCTGGGATGGGTCAGGGCGGGATGGGTCAGGATTCTCCAACTCTCCCACTGGTGGCCACATCTCCACATCTCCCCCTCACCGCCCGCAGGCCGGGATGGGTCGGGCTGGGATGGGTCGGGCTGGGATGGGTCGGGCTGGGATGGGTCGGGCTGGGATGGGTCGGGCTGGGATGGATCGGGCTGGGATGGGTCGGGCTGGGATGGGTCGGGCTGGGATGGGTCGGGCTGGGATGGGTCAGGGTTGCCAACTCTCCCACTGGTGGCCACATCTCCACATCTGCCCGTCATGCCACCTGCCTTTGGAGAAGTCTGCACGTAGGTCAGTAACTGATACTAGAAAGAGGTATTCTGGTGTTTGCTGGGATGGTTACGTGATCGTTCTGCCCCACAGGGCGAGCAGGGAGACGTGGGCAACATTGGGAAGATGGGAGAGCTGGTAGGTGTGGAGCTTCTCCAAACTCAGCCTTGCTGCTTCTGCTCTGAGGCGTACGGTTATATTTTGATTTAAATTTGAGCGTTGAACATTGTTGACTGAAGTACGTGCTGCAGTAACTGGGAGCAGGTGGGGGATGGGGGGGATGGGGTGGGGTGGGGGGTTGGGGATGTGGGGTGGAGAGGGTGTGGGGTGGAGAGGGTGTGGGGTGGAGAGGGTGCGGAGTGTGGGGTGGGGGGTTGGGGATGTGGGGTGGAGAGGGTGTGGGGGGTGGAGAGGGTGTGGAGTGTGGGGTGGAGAGGGTGTGGGGTGGAGAGGGTGTGGAGTGTGGGGTGGAGAGGGTGTGGGGTGGAGAGGGTGTGGGGTGGAGAGGGTGTGGGGTGGAGAGGGTGTGGAGTGTGGGGTGGGGGGTTGGGGATGTGGGGTGGAGAGGGTGTGGAGTGGAGAGGGTGTGGGGGGTGGATGGGGTGGAGGGTGTAGACTCCCTCTGTATATTCATCACTGATTTGCTTGTTCAGGGAGTCACGGGGTTAAATCGACACGGACAGACTCCCCAGTGAGTGGCGGGGTGTGTTCTGAAGCCAGAGGGCAGGGGTCGTTTGCGTGTGACATACAGGTGCATGGGGAGAACACGCACAAACACGCTTTGCTGATTAAACACGGCAGAGGCGTGTCTCTCTAACATCAGTCAGCGCCAGGCACAGTGCTCGGAACAGGCTTTGTTAAAAGCTTTAGTAAATGCAAATCAAGGACGAGGTATTGAGGGGGAGCGTGTGGATTTACTCTGCCCCTGAGGAATATTTCCCAAAGTGGGTCCCTTGTTGGAGGGAACGAACCTATGGGAGTGACAGCATCAGACAGGATGGTCTCTCCAGCGGCCCTGCCATGGGCTTGGCTACCGACACATTCACCTCTGCCCCATTGTGGACATTGGACTTTATTTCTGGACCTGGTGCGCTACAATGCTGAGAACTATATTCTGCACTCTGTATCTTTCCAACATCGAACAGTACAGTACAGAATAGACCCCACAATATCTGTGGGCAGCATGATGACAAGACAAGCCCTTATCTCATGGAATCATAGAGACATGCAGCGTGGAAACAGGCCCTTCGGCCCAATTCTGCATGCTAACCAAGTTGCCCCATCTACACTAGTGCCAACTGCCCACATTTTGCCCATATCCCTCTAAATCTTTCCTATCCATATATCTGTCTCAGTGTGTTCTGGTGCCTTGTTCAATAAGCCAACCATTGGACTTTGTCTGTGGAACTGATGCGCTACAATGCTGAGAACTATATTCTGCACTCTGTATCTTCCCCTTTGCTCTACCTAGGGTTGACAATTTTCTCAATCCCAAATAAGGGACAAGAGGTAACGTCACCGCCCCGCGCCCCACGTGACCTCACCCAGCCAGCGGCCAAGTGCTCCCGCTCCACCAATAGCGGCCGCCCGGACCGGGAGGCGGGTTGCTACGCAACCTCCATTAGGCGGTGTCCGGGCCTCTGGACCTACACTGTCTGGACCTACAGTGGCCGGGCCTACACTGTCCGGGCCTACACTGTCTGGGCCTACACTGTCCGGGCCTACAGTGTCCGGGCCTACATTGTCTGGGCCTACACTGTCCAGACCTACACTGTCCAGACCTACAGTGGCCGGGCCTACACTGTCCGAGCCTACAGTGTCCGGGCCTACATTGTCTGGGCCTACATTGTCCAGACCTACACTGTCCAGACCTACAGTGGCCGGGCCTACACTGTCCGGGCCTACACTGTCCGGGCCTACAGTGTCCGGGCCTACATTGTCTGGGCCTACACTGTCCAGACCTACACTGTCTGGGCCTACAGCGTTGGGGCCTGCAGCGCCTCCCCGGGCCTAATACGGGACAAGGGCAGTCCCGTACGGGACAAATCAATTTAGCCCAATATACGGCATGTTCCAGCTAATACGGGACAGTTGGCAACCCTAGCTCTACCTATTGTACAATTTGAGTAGATGGCATTTATGTACAGTATTATCTGATCTGTTTGCCAAGCATGCAAAAAGGTTTTCTCTGTACTTCGGTATAGGTGACAATAGAAAACCTGAACCAAACTATCCTCTGTGTGAAAAACGTAGCCATCAGTTCCTTTTAAATGTTCCCCTCTCACCTTAAACCTTTGCTCTCTAGTTCTTGATTTCCCTGCACTGATTTTATACACCTCTATAAGATCACCGCTCAGTCTCCTGCGCTCCAAGTAAAGTCCCAGCCTGCCCAACCTCTCCCTGTAGCTCCCTGCCCTCGAGTCCTGGCAACATCCTTGTACATCTTCCCTGCGACCTTCCATGCGCACGTTGATGCCTGGGGGTAGCTCCAGCTGGTGGAAAGCAGGTGACCCACACCCTCAATAAAAGGCAGCCCGAGTGGGATGAAGACCAATGGGAGAGTCTAGGACCAGAGGCCACAGCCTCAGAATTAAAGGAAGTTCTTTTAGGAAGGAGATGGATAGATTGTTGATTAGTAAGGGTGTCAGGGGTTCTGGGGAGAAGGCAGGAGAATGGGGTTGAGAGGGAGAGAGCGATCAGCTGATAGAACAGCTCGATGGGCTGAATGGCCTAATTGTGCACCTTATGAAGGTAGAGCTGGGTGTGATGGCTGTAACTGAGCGATGTGCAGCTGTCAGCTTGCTGCCTGGAGATGCCGTGATTCTCACTTGTCTGCACAGCTCCAGATGACATGTCTGTCTGTTCACAGAGTCCCGCAGGGCTGCCTGGACCCAGGGGGGGCCCTGGCATTCCCGGAGAAAAGGTAAAGCTCTTCAACTTTCACTCACTCAATTCTTCAGATAGTTCTCCGTCTATGCAACATGTTACAAGGAACTGCAGATGCTGGCTTACAAACAAAAAGGCACAGAGTGCTGGAGTAACTCAGCGGGTCAGGCAGCATCACTGGAGAACATGGATAGGTGACGTTTCACACAGTGCTGGTGTAACTCAGCGGGTCAGGCAGCATCTGTGGAGAACATGGATAGGTGACGTTTCGGGTCAGGACCCTTCTTCAAACTCCAGAAGGGTTGCAGAGTCTTGCTGCTGCAATGGCCTCCTCCTGCACCTATTTTCTATGTTTCCATGTTTCTATGTTTCTATACGGGACAGTTGGCAACCCTATTTCCTAACCATTTGTAAATCAACACATGACTATGTGAGGGTGGTGTGTTTCAATCACATAGCACAGAAACAGACCCTTCGGCCCTTCATCCATGCTGACCAAGATGCCCCATCTAAGCGAGCCACATTTGCCCATGTTTAGTCCATATCCCCCCAAAACTTTCCTATCCATGTACAAGTCCAACAAGTGTTGTGAATGTAAGCAAGTCTGAGTCAGCATGGATTTATGAAGGGGAAATCATGCTTGACTAATCTGCTGGAATTGTTTGAGGATGTAACAAGTAGAGTGGATAAGGGAGAGCCAGTAGATGTGATGTATCTGGACTTTCAAAAGCCTTTGACAAGATCCCACACAAGAGATTAGTGGGCAAAATTAGAGCACATGGTATTGGGGGTAGGGTGTTAACGTGGATAGAGAACTGGTTGGCAGACAGGAAGCAAAGAGTAGGAATTAACAGGTCCTTTTCAGAATGGCAGGCAGTGACTAGTGGATTGCCGCAACCCCAGTTATTTACAATATATATTGACGATTTAGACGAAGGAATTAAATGTAACATCTCCAAGTTTGCAGACGACACAAGGCTGGGTGGCAGTGTGAGCTGCGATGAGGATGCTAGGAGGCTGCAGGATGACTTGGATAGGTTGGGTGAGTGGGCAGATGCGTGGCAGATGCAGATAAATGTGAGGTTGTCCACTTTGGTGGCAAGAACAAGAAGGCAGATTATTATCCCAATGGTGTCAGATTAGGAGAAGGGGAGGTGCAACGAGACCTGGGTGTCCCAGTACATTAGTCACTGATAGTAAGCATGCAGGTACAACAGGCAGTGAAGAAAGCTAATGGCATGTTGGCCTTCATTGCGAGAGGATTTGAGTATAGGAGCAAGGAGGTCCAACTGCAGTTGTACATGGCCCTGGTGAGACCACATCTGGAGTACTGTGTGCAGTTGTACAGGGCCCTGGTGAGACCACATCTGGAGTATTGTGTGCAGTTTTGGTTTCCTAATTTGAGGAAGGACATTCTTGCTGTTGAGTGCGGCGTAGGTTCACCAGGTTAATTCCCGGGATGGCGGGACTGTCATATGATGAAAGGATGGATCAACTGGGCTGATATACACTGGAATTTTGAATGAGGGGGGATCTTATAGAAACATATAAAATTCTTAAGGGATTGGACAGGGTAGATGCAGGAAACATGTTCCCGATGTTGGGGGAGTCCAGAACCAGGGGTCACAGTTTAAGAATATGGAATAGACCATTTAGGACTGAGGTGAGGAAAAACCTTTTCACCCTGAGAGTTGTGAATCTGTGGAATTCTCTGCCACAGAAGGCAGTGGAGGCCAATTCACTGGACATATTCAAGAGAGAGTTAGATATTGCTCTTAGGGCTAACGGAATCAAAGGATATGGGGGAAAAGCAGGAACGGGGCACTGATTGTGGATGATCAGCGGTGATCATATTGAATGAATAAATACCTTTGATTTGACCCAGCATCTGCAGTTATTTTCGTACATATTGAATAGTGGTGCTGGCTTGAAGGGCTGAATGGCCTCCTCCTGCACCTATTGTCTATATTTCTAGTCCCTGCCTCAGCTCCTGCTCTGCCAGCATGGCGTGGAACTGGCTGCCAGAGGAGGTGGTGGAGTCAGACACAATCACTGTGTTTCACAGACATTTAGACAGCCAGTGAAATGGGTGAGGTACAGAGGGATAATGTGGGGAAATGGGGTCAAAATAGATCAGCATGGGCATGGTAGGCCGAAGGGCCTGTTTCTGTGCTGGATTTGTCATGGTTTGAAGCTCCAAACTCAACAAGAGCTGTCTGTTCACAGGTGAGTGGGAATGGAAAGTAGCCCCAGGCGAGATTCTTCACATTCTTCACATCGCCCAGTCTGTGAGACAACTCACCGTGGTGGGAGCACCACAGCCTATAGTCATACAGCACAGAAACAGGCCCTTCAGCCCAGCGCATCTATGCCAACCAACATGCTGCATCTAAACTGGTCCCATGTGTCCGCATTTGGTCCATATCCCTGTAAACCTTTCCCATCTATGTACCTGTCCAAATGTTGTCTTTGTACCATGTTTTAATTTGTCCCATGTGCAATGCACAGTGAAATACTCCAGTCGAGTACGGCCATACCTAAGCACATCCCCGATTCGCAAAGTGTACAGAAATAGTCCACTGAGCCTGCATGCAAGAGGCTCCATGTTTTGGCACCAGGTTCAGAGTCCAGTCTGCGCTCCAGTTGTTATGAGTGGTGCGAGCCCCAGGCTGCTGCAAGGCCTGCCCCAGGCGAGCCCCAGGCTGCTGCAAGGCCTGCCCCAGGCGAGCCCCAGGCTGCTGCAAGGCCTGCCCCAGGCAAGCCCCAGGCTGCTGCAAGGCCTGCCCCAGGTGAGCCCCAGGCTGCTGCAAGGCCTGCCCCAGGTGAGCCCCAGGCTGCTGCAAGGCCTGCCCCAGGTGAGCCCCAGGCTGCTGCAAGGCCTGCCCCAGGCGAGCCCCAGGCTGCTGTAGGGCCTGCCCCAGGTGAGCCCCAGGCTGCTGCAAGGCCTGCCCCAGGCGAGCCCCAGGCTGCTGTAGGGCCTGCCCCAGGCGAGCCCCAGGCTGCTGCAAGGCCTGCCCCAGGCGAGCCCCAGGCTGCTGCAAGGCCTGCCCCAGGCGAGCCCCAGGCTGCTGCAAGGCCTGCCCCAGGTGAGCCGCAGGCTGCTGCAGGGCCTGCAGCCGTTGCCTTCCTTGGATGTGTGAATCGACCCTCTCCTTTCCTCGCCCGTTCACCCTTGTACCCCGAGGCACCCTCTGCAGCTGACCTTGAGGGCCCAGTAGGTCTAGGGTTGCCAACTGTCCCGCATTAGCCGGGACATCCCGTATTTTGGGCTAAATTGGTTTGTCCCGTACGGGACCGCCCTTGTCCCGTATTAGGCCTGGACGGCGCTGTAGGCCCAGACACCGGAGGCCTGGATACTGTAGGCCCCGACGCTGTAGGTCCCAATAGTTTAGGTTTCCGACAGTTTAGCTCTGGACAGTCTAGGTCCAGAGGCCCGGACACCGCCGAACAGAGGTTGCGTAGCAACCTGCCTCCCGGCCCGGGCGGCCGCCATTGGTGGAGCGGGAGCACATGGCCGCTGGCTGGGTGAGGTCATGTGGGGCGCGGGGCGGTGACGTCACCTTGTCCCGTATTTGGGAGTGAGGAAGTTGGCACCCCTAAGTGGGCCAGACCCGGGCCCCTCTCCAGAAATGGTGTGGAGTTAACTTTGAGAAGATGGAAGTGCAGATATTTAATTGCTAAATTGCATAATTGCTGCCCGATAGATTGAGGGAGAGATGGAGAGATTTGTTCGTGTGCAGGTACTTGGGTGAGCCGCTGGTTAATCTGCTGCTTTCCATTGCAGGGAGATCGAGGAGAACCTGGGCCGTTGGGCCTACCTGGCGAGAAGGGATCCAGGGTAAGCTGCCAGTTCATCTTCACAGTCACAGCAGCAGAATTCGGCCCATCAAGTCTACTCCACCATTCAATCACGGCTGATCTCTCTCTCCCTCCTAACCCCATTCTCCTGCCTTCTCCCCATAACCCCTGACACCCGCACTGATCAACAATCTATCTATCTCTGCCTTAAATATATCCACTGACTTGTGGCCTCCACAGCCGTCTGTGGCAAAGAATCCCACAGATTCACCACCCTCTGGCTAAAGAAATTCCTCCTCGTCTCCTTCCTAAAGATACGTTCTTTTAATTCTGAGGCTGTGCCCTCTGGTCCTAGACTCTCCCACTGGTGGAAACATCCTCTCCACATCCACTCTATCCAGGCCGCTCACTATTCTGTACGTTTCAATGAGGTCCCCCCTCATCCTTCTAAACTCCAGTGAGTACAGGCCCAGTGCCATTAAACGCTCAACATAGGTTAACCCACTCATTCCTGGGATCGTTCTTATAAACCTCCTCTGGACCCTCTCCAGAGCCAGCACATCCTTCCTCAGATATGGGGCCCAAAACTGCTCACAATACTCCACATGGGGTCTGACCAGAGCCTCAACATTACATCCCTGTTTGTATAGTCATAGAGTCATACAGCATGGAAACAGGCCCTTCAGCCCACCAGCACGCTCCATGGTCCTACTAACCAATGGAGCAATGCCGCAGGCTACTGCTGTGCTGCCCACTCTCCATCTCTTTGGAGATCGGCACGGTGGCGCAGCGGTAGAGTTGCTGCCTTACAGCGTTTACAGCGCCAGAGACCCAGGTTCCATCCCGACTACGGGTGCTGTCTGTACGGAGCTTGGACATTCTCCCTGTGACCACATGGGTTTTCTCCGAGATCTTTGGTTTCCTCCCACACTCCAGGTTTGTAGGTGAATTGGCTTGGTATAAATGTAAATTGTCCCTAGTTTGCGTAGGATAGTGTTAGTGTGCGGGGATCGCTGGGCGGTGCGGACTCGGTGGGCCAAAGGGCCTGTTTCTGAGCTGTATCTCTAAACTAAACTAAAAATCTCTTTTAGGTAGACACAAAATGCTGGAGTAACTCAGCGGGTCAGGCAGCATCTCTGGAGAGAAGGAATGGGTGACATTTTGGATCGAGACCCTTCTTCAGACTGATGTCAGGGGAAAGGTCTCGACCCGAAACATCACCCATTCCTTCTCTCCAGAGATGCTGCCTGACCCACGGAGTTACTCCAGCGTTTTGTGTCTACCTTTGATTTTAACCAGCATCTGAAGTTCTTTTCCCATAAAAATCTCTCTTTTTGTATATTCCCTCCTGTAACTGCACGAGTTCCCCAAACCAACACCAGACCTTTGCTGATAATAATCTCCTGTTAACTGGCTCTCACGTTTTTCCATGAATGAACAGAGTGAAATTCTCTTTGTTGAAGTCACGGGTCAAATTAAATGCTGAATGCTTGCTCTAAAATTGTGATCAGATGTTCAGACTATTAAATTCCCCTGACTGGCTGGAAGTGCTCCAGCTTCCAACCTCATTCGTGAGGGTCCTGTGCACGTGATCCTCACGTGATTATTCCGTGTTGGAGATGGGTTTGCTGGGATTGCTCGGCCCGATCGCTGGCTACTGGCAGTATCTGTGCGTGGCTTCCACTAGGATTGCCAACGTCCTCACTCACAAATACGGGACAAGGTGACGTCACCGCCCCGCGCCCCACGTGACCTCACCCAGCCAGCGGCCACGTGCTCCCGCCGCACCAATGGTGGCTGCCCGGGCCATGAGGCGGGTTGCTACGCAACCTCCAATAGACAGTGTCCGGGACTACAGTGGCCCCGGGGCTACAGCGCCCAGGCCTACAGCGCCCAGGCCTACAGCGTCCAAGCCTACAGTGTCCGGGCCTACAGTGTCCGGGCCTTCAGTGTCGGGGCCTTCAGCGTCCGGGCCTACAGCGCCTTCCGGGCCTAATACGGGACAAGGGCGGTCCCGTATGGGACAAATCAATTTATCCATCCCGACTGCGGGTGCCGTCTGTACAGAGTTTGTACGTTCTCTCCGTGACCTGCGTGGGTTTTCTCCGAGATCTTCGGTTCCCTCCCACACTCCAAAGACGTGCAGGTTTGTTGGGTAATTGGCTTGGTAAATGTAAAAATTGTCCCTAGTGGGTGTGGGATAGTGTTAGTGTGCGGGGATCGCTGGTCGGCGCGGACCCAGTGGGCCGAAGGGCCTGTTTCCTCGCTCTGTCTCTAAACTCTAAACTCATTGTGTTTGCTTCGCCAGGGTTACATGGGGTCACCAGGAGTGTCCGGACCTGTCGGCCCAGACGGGCAAGCCGTGAGTAAAACCTCCCATGTGTTTCCCTTTGTAACAGGTAACCCCACACCCCTCACCCTCATATTTACCAGATAATAGTAGCAGCAGCAGGCCGCTCGGCCCATCAAGCCTGTCCTGGCATTCAACATGACTGATCTACCCCAGGCTTCAACTCCCCCCCTGTTGGAGATCCCCACAGATTTGAATTGCATTGAGACATACAGCACAGAAGCAGGCCCTTCAGCCCATCGATTCCAGGCCGACCATTGAGCACCCGTTCACTCTAGTTCCGTGTTATCCCACTTTCCCATTCGCTCCCTGCACACCAGGGGCAATTTACAGCGGCCAATTAACTTACAAACCGCACGTCTCTGGGATGTGGGAGGAAACCGGAGCACCCGGAGAAACCAGGTCACAGGCAGAACGTACAAACTCCACATAGACAGCACCCGTAGTCAGGGTGGAACCCGGGTCTCTGGCGCTGGGAGGCAGAAACTCTTTTCCTTTGAGACGCAAGATACCTGGTTTTATCCAGAATGTTTTGAGGGAGGGAAGGGGTGGTTTAGACTTGAGACTTTAGAGACACAGCGTGGAAACAGACCCTTCAGCCCACCAAATCTGTGCTGACCAGCGATCCCTGTACACTACCACTATCCCACACACACCAGGGACAATTTACCATTTTTACAGAAGCTAATTAACCTACAAACCCGCACGTTTTTGGAGTGTGGGAGGAAACTGGAGCACCGGGAGAAAACGCAGGCAGGTCACGGGGAGAAGGTGCAAACTCCGTGCAGACAGCACCCGTAGTCAGGATGGAACCCGGGTCTCTGGCGCTGGGAGGCAGCAGCTCTACCCGCTGCACCACCGTGCCAGCCTAAACCTCTCTTTTCCATTTTTCTCCCTCCTATTCCATCTGTCTGAAGAAGGGTCTCGACCCGAAACGTCGCCCATTCCTTCTCTCCTGAGATGCTGCCTGACCTGCTGAGTTACTCCAGCATTTTGTGAACATTGATTATCTTGTTACAATGGCACCTGTCAAGGGGTGGGATATATTAGGCAGCAAGTGAACAGTCAGTTCTTGAAGTTGATGTGTTGGATGCAGGAGAAATGGGCAGGAGTAAAGACCTGAGCGACTTTGACAAGGGCCAAATTGTTATGGCCAGACGACTGGGTCAGAGCATCTCTGAAACAGCAAGGCTTGTGGGGAGCTGCTAAAGGATCTGCTGTTAATGTTTTGGTGCCAGATACCACAGGACACCTTCAGGGGTCTTGTAGAGTCCATGCCTCGGCGGGTCGGCGCTGTTTTGGCGGCACATGGAGGACCAACAGCATATTAGGCAGGTGGTCATAATGTTTTGACTCATCGGTGTAGAACGATACTACACAGGACCAGGCCCTTCAGCCCACAATACCCGTGCTGAACATGAAACCAAGACCAACCCTTATCTGCCTGCACATGATCCACATCCCTCCATTCCTGCAGATCCATGCGCCTGTCCAAAAGCCTCTTCAATGCCCCAATCATACCTGCCTCCACCACCACCCCTGGCAGCACCTTCCAGGCCCCCACCACCCCTGGCAGAACCTTCCAGGCCCCCACCCCCCCCTGGCAACACATTCCAGGCCCCCACCACCCCTGGCAGCCCCTTCCAGGCCCCCACCACCCCTGGCAGCACCTTCCAGGCCCCCACCACCCCTGGCAGCCCCTTCCAGGCCCCCACCACCCCTGGCAGCACCTTCCAGGCCCCCACCACCCCTGGCAGAACCTTCCAGGCCCCCACCACCCCTGGCAGAACCTTCCAGGCCCCCACCACCCCTGGCAGCCCCTTCCAGGCCCCCACCACCCCTGGCAGCACCTTCCAGGCCCCCACCACCCCTGGCAGAACCTTCCAGGCCCCCACCACCCCTGGCAGAACCTTCCAGGCCCCCACCCCCCCTGGCAGCACCTTCCAGGCCCCCACCACCCCTGGCAACACATTCCAGGCCCCCACCCCCCCCTGGCAACACATTCCAGGCCCCCACCCCCCCTGGCAGCACCTTCCAGGCCCCCACCACCCCTGGCAGCACCTTCCAGGCCCCCACCACCCCTGGCAGCACCTTCCAGGCCCCCACCACCCCTGGCAGAACCTTCCAGGCCCCCACCACCCCTGGCAACACATTCCAGGCCCCCACCACCCCTGGCAACACATTCCAGGCCCCCACCCCCCCTGGCAGCACCTTCCAAGCCCCCACCACCCCCTGTGTAAAATGATTCCATATTTTGATGTCAACGCCTGTATCTGCTGTGTAGGGTGCCGCTGGACAAAGAGGATCTCCTGGACTACAGGGTGTGCCAGGTAGAATGGTAAGTAAATGGTGTTCAGTGTAACACCCCTCTCCCCCATCCCTGTTCCCACATCCGGAGAATTCACCAGGATTATTCTATCTTGGATACTTTGGCATCTGTTTGCCACTAAAGTTCCTCATACAACCTCATTAAATTGGAAAAGGTACAGGTGAGATTCACCGGGATGTTACCTGGGCTTGCAGGCTACAGAGGCTTTAGATGGTTTCATTTAGTTTAGAGATACAGTGCGGAAACAAGCCCTCTGGTCCGCCGAGCCCACACTGATGCAATGTGGGCAGAGCTGTTTCCAGACCAGGCTGTCATGTATCCTGACAGGATGCTTGCTGAGGTGCATGTGTAGACGTTGGTAAGAGTGCTTGCAGACTTGCTGGGACTACCTTGGTCTTCCGAGGAAGTGGAAGGTTGGGGTGAGCTGTCTTGACCATAGGTACAGCACCAGAGGACAAGATCAAACCTGGGTCTCTGGAGCTGTGAGGCAGTGACACCAACCATCAACTCCATCTACACCTCACGCTGCCTCGGCAAGGCCAGCAGCCCAGACCATCACACAAACCAACCTCCCTCCCACCCACCATCTACACCTCGCGCTGCCTCGGCAAGGCCAGCAGCCCAGACCATCACACAAACCAACCTCCCTCCCACCCACCATCTATACCTCACGCTGCCTCGGCAAGGCCAGCAGCATCATCAAGGACCAGTCTCACCCCGGTCACTCCCTCTTCTCCCCTCTCCCATCAGGCAAGAGGTACAGAAGTGTGGGAACGCACACCTCCAGATTCTTCCCGGCTGTTATCAGGCAACTGAACCATCCCACCACAACCAGAGAGCAGTCCTGAACTACTATCTACCTCATAGGAGACCCTCGGACTATCTTTAATCGGACTTTGCTGGACTTTATCTTGCACTAAACGTTATTCCCGTTATCCTGTACCTGAACACTGTTGATTGTAATCATATATAGTCCTTCCACTGACCGGATAGCGCGCAGCACAAATGTTTTCCACTGTATCTTGCTCGGTACACGTGACCACAGTTGCAGCACTGTGCCGCCCGTTGGGAGTGCTGGGGAGATGCCAATGGTTGGAACACCGACCCAGCCTCTCGGTGGCACGGTGCTCAGAGACCCCCGAGCCGAGGGAGCACAATCTCACGTTCTTTCCTGTGATGTTTCTAGGGACCAAGAGGCCTGGACGCATTACCCGGGGAACAAGGACCTCCAGGTAAAAAGGTAATTATTTACTTTGTGATGTGAGGCAGGGGAGGTCCAGAAAGGCCAACTCATGCCCACTTGATGTTCACCAAATCAGTCTCCGCATTGAGTCTCCCGGCAGCAAGAAGATGGAGCCCAGGAGGATATCTTGGCAATAATGATACCCCCTCTTATCTGGAACATTCTGAGGGAGGGAAGGGGAGGTTTCAACTTTAGACTTCAGAGATATAGTGTGGAAACAGCCCCTTGGGTCCACCGAGCCCGTGTCAACCAGCGATCACCCCACACACTAACACTATTCTACACACACTCGGGACAATTTACAATTGTACCAAGCCAATTAACCTACAAACCTGTCCGTCTTTGGAGTGTGGGAGGAAACCGGAGCACCCGGAGAAAACCCACGCTGTCACGGGGAGAACGTACAAACTCCATACAGACAGCACCCGTGGTCAGGATCGAACCCGGGTCTGTGGCGCTTTGAGGCAGCAGCTCTACCCGCTGCGCCACCGTGCCGCCCTGAGGTTGAGGCTAATCAGGAAGCTGGTGGTTCCAGCAAATTGACCAACACCTGGTCATAGCCTCTGTGCCTCAGTGATTCAAGAGCAAGACCAAACATTAGTTCAATGGTGTGAGAGTAGAACATTATTAACATTGAATACAAACACAAGAAATAAGAAGGGTCAGACAGCATCTCTGGAGAAAAGGAATGGGTGATGTTTTGGGTCAAGGCCCTTCAGGGAGAGGAAAACAAGAGATGTAGTCAGTGATATAGAGAGATACAGAACAAATTCATGAAAGATATGCATAACAATAACCATGATCAAGGAAATGGTCCATTGTTAGCTGTGGGCAAGGTGAAAACGAGTTACAGACAACGAGACTCGACAAGACGACAGGGAAACTAGTACAGTACTAGAGTGGGGGAGGGACGGAGGGAGAGGGGATGCAGGGGTCACTTGAAGTTAGAGAAATCAATACCTATACCACTGGGGTGTACCTATACCACTGGGGTGTACCTATACCACTGGGCTGCTCCTCCAGTTTGCATGTGGCCCCACTCTGACAATGGAGGAAGCCCAGGACAGGAAGGTTAGTGTGGGCGTGGGAGAGTGTTTAGAACGGGAGATAACGTAGGCCCAGGCAGACTGAGCGAAGGTGTTCAGCGACACGATGGCCCAGTCTACACTGGGTCTTGCCAATGTATGAGTCCACAGCAGGGGCTGAAGCTGTGGACCAGGGTTGCCAACTGTCCTGTATTGGGCCGCCCTTGTCCTGTATTGGGCCCGGGGGGACGCCTTAGGCCCTGACACCGTAGGTCCCGACATCGTAGGTCTGGACACCGTAGGTCTGGACACCGTAGGTCTCGACACCGTAGGCCTGGACACCGTAGGTCTGGACACCGTAGGTCTGGACACCGTAGGTCTCGACACCGTAGGCCTGGACACCGTAGGTCTGGACACCGTAGGTCTCGACACCGTAGGTCTCGACACCGTAGGCCTGGACACCGTAGGTCTCGACACCGTAGGTCTGGACACCGTAGGTCTCGACACCGTAGGCCTGGACGCCGTAGGTCTCGACACCGTAGGTCTGGACACCGTAGGTCTCGACACCGTAGGCCTGGACACCGTAGGTCTGGACACCGTAGGTCTCGACACCGTAGGTCCCGACATTTTAGGTTCCGACAGTTTAGGTTCCGACAGTTTAGCTCCGGACAGTCTAGGTCCGGAGGCCCAGACGCTGCCTAATGGAGGTTGCGTAGCAACCCACCTCCCGTTCCAGGCGGCCGCCATTGGTGGAGCAGGAGCACGTGGCCGCTGGCTGGGTGAGGTCACGTGGGGCGCGGGGCGGTGACGTCACCTTGTCCTGTATTTGGGAGTGAGGAAGTTGGCAACCCCTACAGTGGACACTTCCCCTCCAGGGGTGTGGTTGTGACTGTGTTGTGCTACGAGGAGTTCTTTGCCTTGCAGGGGGAGAGAGGTGAAGCGGGAACACGTGGAGACACCGGACTCATTGTAAGTGTGTGCCTTCCATCAGATCCGCCATTACCCGTGCTCGCACTCTGACCACCCTTCCCCCCTCCCCCCCCCCTCCTGGGGTTCACGCTGCCACTTCTTTAAAGCGTTTCATTTTCTGACTTGCAGGGAAAGGCTGGGAATCCAGGAGCATCGGGAGCACCAGGTCCTGTAAGTACAGCGACCCTCAGCAAGCCTGCAGTCCATCAGGGTGCATCAAGACAGTGGGACCACTCCCACAGCACGGCGCTCCCTCACCCCCACCCCCACCCCCTCCTCACCCCCCCCTCACCCCCACCCCACCCCTCCCTCACCTCCACCCCCCCCTCACCCCACCCCTCCCTCACCCCCACCCCTCCCTCACCCCACCCCTCCCTCACCCCCACCCCCACCCCACCCCCACCCCTCCCTCACCCCCACCCCTCCCTCACCCCCACCCCCACCCCCTCCTCACCCCCCCCCTCACCCCCACCCCACCCCTCCCTCACCTCCACCCCCCCCTCACCCCACCCCTCCCTCACCCTCACCCCTCCCTCACCCCCACCCCTCCCTCACCCCCACCCCTCCCTCACCCCCACCCCTCCCTCACCCCCCACCCCTCCCTCACCCCCACCCCTCCCTCACCCCCACCCCTCCCTCACCCACGCCCCTCCCTCACCCCCGCCCCCCCTCAACCCCCCCCCCTCACCCCCACCCCCCCCCCTCACCCCCACCCCTCCCTCACCCCCACCCCTCCTCACCCCCACCCCTCCCTCACCCCCGCCCCCCCTCACCCCCACCCCTCCCTCACCCACGCCCCTCCCTCACCCCCGCCCCCCCTCACCCCCACACCTCCCTCACCCCCACCCCCCCCCCCCTCACCCCCACCCCTCCCTCACCCCCACCCCTCCCTCACCCCCACCCCTCCCTCACCCCCACCCCCCCCCCCTCACCCCCACCCATCCCTCACCCCCACCCATCCCTCACCCCCACCCCACCAGTCCCTCACCCCCACCCCCCCCACTCCCCCCTCACCCCCACACCTCCCTCACCCCCACCCCACCCCCCCTCACCCCCACCCCACCCCTCCCATACCCCCACCCCACCCCTCCCTCACCCCCACCCCCCCCTCACCCCCACCCCACCCCTCCCTCACCACCGCCCCCCTCACCCCACCCCACCCCTCCCTCACCCCCACCCCACCCCTCCCTCACCCCCACCCCCCCTCACCCCCACCCCTCCCTCACCCACGCCCCTCCCTCACCCCCACCCCCCCTCACCCCTACCCCTCCCACAGTGCGGCGCTCCCTCACCCCCACCCCACCCCTCCCTCACCCCCGACCCCTCCCACAGCAGGGCACTCCCTCACCCCCACCCAACCCCTCCCCCCCTCACCCCCACCCCCCCTCACCACCGCCCCCCCTCACCCCCACTCCCCCCTCACCCCCACCCCTCCCTCACCCCCGCCCCCCTCACCCCCACCCCCCCTCACCACCGCCCCCCCACTCCCCCCTCACCCCCACCCCTCCCTCAATGCGGCGCTCCCTCACCCCCACCCCTCCCTCACCCCCACCCCCCCCCACCCCCCCTCACCCGCCCCTCCCTCACCCCAACACCCCCTCACCCCCACCCCCCCTCACCCCCCCTCCCTCACCCCCAACACCCCCTCACCCCCACCCCCCCTCACCCCCGCCCCTCCCTCACCCCCAACACCCCCTCACCCCCACCCCCCTCACCCCCCCCTCCCTCACCCCCAACACCCCCTCACCCCCACCCCCCCTCACCCCCCCCTCCCTCACCCCCACCCCTCCCTCACCCCCACCCCTCCCTCACCCCCACCCCTCCCTCACCCCCACCCCTCCCTCACCCCCACCCCTCCCTCACCCCCACCCCCCCTCACCCCCACCCCTCCCTCACCCCCACCCCTCCCTCACCCCCACCCATCCCTCACCCCCACCCATCCCTCACCCCCTCCCCCCCTCACCCCCACCCCTCCCTCACCCCCACCCCTCCCTCACCCCCACCCCTCCCTCACCCCCACCCCTCCCTCAACCCCACCCCCCCTCACCCCCACCCCTCCCTCACCCCCACCCCTCCCTCACCCCCACCCCTCCCTCACCCCCACCCCTCCCTCACCCCCACCCCCCCTCACCCCCACCCCACCCTCACCCCCACCCCCCCTCACCACCGCCCCCCTCACCCCCACTCCCCCCTCACCCCCACCCCTCCCACAGTGCAGCGCTCCCTCACCCCCACCCATCCCTCACCCCCACCCATCCCTCACCCCCACCCATCCCTCACCCCCACCCCTCCCTCACCCCCACCCCTCCCTCACCCCCACCCCTCCCACAGTGCAGCGCTCCCTCACCCCCACCCCTCCCTCACCCCCACCCCCCCTCACCCCCACCCATCCCTCACCCCCACCCATCCCTCACCCCCACCCATCCCTCACCCCCTCCCCCCCCTCACCCCCACCCATCCCTCACACCCACCCCCCCTCACCCCCGTCCCTCCCTCACCACCACCCCCCCTCACCCCCACCCCCCCCTCACCCCCACCGCCCCTGCCCCACTGCCCGTCCCCACCGCCCCTCCCCCACCGCCCCTGCCACATCACCCCTCCCCACCGCCCCTCCCCCTCCACCCCTCCCCCACCGCCCCTCCCCCTCCCCCACCGCCCCTGCCACACCGCCCCTCCCCCACTGCCCCTCCCCCACCGCCCCTCCCCACCGCCCCTCCCCCACTGCCCCTCCCCCACCGCCCCTGCCACACCGCCCCTCCCCACCGCCCCTCCCCCACCGCCCCTCCCCCACCGCCCCTGCCACATCACCCCTGCCACATCACCCCTCCCCACCGCCCCTCCCCCACCGCCCCTCCCCCACCGCCCCTCCCCCACCGCCCCTGCCACATCGCCCCTCCCCACCACCCCTCCCCCACCGCCCCTGCCACACCGCCCCTCCCCACCGCCCCTCCCCCACTGCCCCTGCCACATCTCCCCACCGCCCCTCCCCCACCGCCCCTGCCCCACCGCCCCTCCCCCACCGCCCCTCCCCCACCGCCCGTCCCCCACCGCCCCTCCCCCACCGCCCCTGCCACATCGCCCCTGCCACACCGCCCCTCCCCACCGCCCCTCCCCACCGCCCCTCCCCCACCGCCCCTCCCCCACCGACCCTGCCACACCGCCCCTCCCCACCGCCCCTCCCCACCGCCCCTCCCCCACCGCCCCTGCCCCACCGCCCCTCCCCCACCGCCCCTGCCACACCGCCCCTCCCCCTCCCCCACCGCCCCTGCCACACCGCCCCTCCCCCACTGCCCCTCCCCCACCGCCCCTCCCCACCGCCCCTCCCCCACTGCCCCTCCCCCACCGCCCCTGCCACACCGCCCCTCCCCCACTGCCCCTCCCCCACCGCCCCTCCCCACCGCCCCTCCCCCACTGCCCCTCCCCCACCACCCCGCCACACCGCCCCTCCCCACCGCCCCTCCCCCACCGCCCCTCCCCCACCGCCCCTCCCCCACCGCCCCAGCCACATCACCCCTCCCCACCGCCCCTCCCCCACCGCCCCTCCCCCACCGCCCCTGCCACATCGCCCCTCCCCACCACCCCTCCCCCACCGTCCCTCCCCCACCGCCCCTGCCACACCGCCCCTCCCCCACCGCCCCTCCCCCACCGCCCCTGCCACACCGCCCCTCCCCACCGCCCCTCCCCCACTGCCCCTGCCACATCGCCCCTCCCCACCGCCCCTCCCCCACCGCCCCTGCCCCACCGCCCCTCCCCCACCGCCCCTGCCACATCGCCCCTGCCACACCGCCCCTCCCCCACCGCCCCTCCCCCACCGCCCCTCCCCCACCGTCCCTGCCACACCGCCCCTCCCCACCGCCCCTCCCCCTCCGCCCCTGCCCCACCGCCCCTCCCCCACCGCCCCTGCCACACCGCCCCTGCCACACCGCCCCTGCCACACCGCCCCTGCCACACCGCCCCTGCCACACCGCCCCTCCCCCACTGCCCCTCCCCCACCCACCTTCCCCACCGCCCCTCCCCCACTTCCCCTCCCCCACCGCCCCTGCTACACCGCCCCTCCCCACCGCCCCACCGCCCCTCCCCCACCGCCCCTCCCCCACCGCCCCTGCCCCACCGCCCCTCCCCCACCGCCCCTCCCCACCGCCCCTCCCCCACCGCCCCTCCCCCACCGCCCCTCCTCCACTGCCCCTCCCCCACCGCCCCTCCCCCACCGCCCCTCCCCCACCGCCCCTCCCCCACTGCCCCTCCCCCACCGCCCCTCCCCCACCGCCCCTCCCCCACCGCCCCTCCCCCACCTCCCCTTCCCCACCTCCCCTCCCCCTTTTCCCCATGGTCATTCCACCTCGTATGTTGTGCTGGGTGGATGCTGGGCCAGGCCATCGGGATTCCTTGACTCCACCGTGCTCTCTCTTGCAGCGATTGGGTGGGCCTCCTGGCAACAGCGGAGACGTGGGACCGAACGGCCTTCCAGTTGAGTTTAAAAATTATTTAATAAAGAGGAACTGCAGATGCCAGTATATACCAGAAATAGACACAACTCAGCAAGTCTGACAGCACCTCTGCAGAACATGAATAGGTGATGTTTTGGGGCAAAAGTAAAGAGTATTTAACGGTCGTGTGTCTCAGAGAGAACAATGACATTCTCACTTGCAGCAGCTCAACACAATATGTAAACACAGTGCACTGTAGACAATAGAATAAACAGGAGAGAAATGTTCAGTGTGTGTGTATGTACGTATACATATACAGGTGCTCCACGGGGAGACTGTACGGAGTTTGTACCTTCTCCCCGTCACCTGCGTGGGTTTTCTCCGGGTGCTCCAGTTATGTTCCGATAAACCCATCGTAAATCGAAAATATCATAAGTCGAAAACGCATATCGCAAAATCAAAATCCAAAATCCGAGTACGGTTTCTACTGAATGTGTATTACTTTTGTGCCATCGTAAAGTCGAATTATCGTGAGTCAAAGCATCGTAAGTCGAAGAGCATCTGTGTGTATATATTATATATATACATACGCACACATGGGGTGGAGGGTGGGGATCTCAAAGAAGGTTCACATGGCAATTTGTGGTGGGTCTCTGGGATGTGGTAACAATTAATGGGGGAGACATTTAGACAGGCACATGGCCAGGCAGGTGTAGGAGGGACATCGACATTGTGCAGGTGAATGAACAGTCGAAAGTAGCATCGCAGCTGGCACAGGCATGATGGCTAGGGTTGCCAACTTCCTCACTCCCAAATAAGGGACAAAGGGTTACGTCACCGCCCCGCGCCCCACGTGACCTCACCCAGCCAGCGGCCACGTGCACCCGCTCCACCAATGGCGGCCACCCGATCCGGGAGGCGGGTTGCTATGCAACCTCTGTTAGGTGGTGCCCGGGCCTCCAGACCTACACTGCCCAGGCCTACACTGCCTGGGCCTACACTCCCCGGGCCAATAGACAATAGACAATAGACAATAGGTGCAGGAGTAGGCCATTCAGCCCTTCGAGCCAGCACCGCCATTCAATGCGATCATGGCTGATCACTCTCAATCAGTACCCCGTTCCTGCCTTCTCCCCATACCCCCTCACTCCGCTATCCTTAAGAGCTCTATCCAGCTCTCTCTTGAAAGCATCCACTGCCCGGGCCTATGCTGCCTGGGCCTACACTGTCCGGGCCTACACTGCTCGGGCCTACACTGCCCGGGCCTACACTGTCCGGGCCTACACTGTCCGGGCCTACACTGTCCGGGCCTACACTGTCCGGGCCTACACTGTCCGGGCCTACACTGTCCGGGACTGCTGCAGCTCCCGGGCTCCAGTGTCTGGGCCTACAGCAGCCTCCGGGCCTAATACAGGGCAAGGGCGCTCCCGTATGGGACAAACCAATTTAGCCCAAAATACGGGATGTCCCAGCTAACACGGGACAGTTGGCAACCCTAATGACGGACCAAATGGCCTGCTGTACTGTTCCTTGTCTATGTTTACGGCTATGTTTACCCCACACAAGTGCTGGGGTTGCCTCCAGTTTGAGCCGGGCCTTTAACCAGTGCTTTCTTTGTGCAGGGACCGCGGGGCCTGGATGGTGAGGTGGGCTCTTCAGGGGACATTGGTGCTGAGGTATATGTCTCTGTATTTTGATTCAATCATTCAATGATACTTTATTGTCACAAGCACCTGTGTGCAGTCAGATGCGTGGTTTTGTTTACAACCCATAAAATCGCGCAGCCGACTTCACCCAGGCAAAGTGACACCCATGTTCATCAAAGGGACAGCATGTTAATGCAGCGGGTAGAGCAGCTGCCTCACAGCGCCAGAGACCCGGGTTCCATCCTGACCACGGGCGCTGTCTGTACGGAGTTTGTACGTTCTCCCCGTGACCTGCGTGGGTTTTCTCCGGGTGCTCCGGTTTCCTCCCACACTCCAAACACGTGCAGGTTTGTAGGTTAATTGGCTTTAGTAAAGATTGTAAATTGTCCCCAGTGTGTGTAGAATCGTGTTAGTGTGCGGGGTGATCGCTGGTCGGCACGGACTCAATGCGCCGAAGGTCCTGTTTCCTGTTGCTGCCTGGGCCTATGCTGCCTGGGCCTACACTGTCCGGGCCTACAGGCATGATGGCTAGGATGCCGAAGGTCCTGTTTCCTGTTGCTGCCTGGCCTATGCTGCCTGGGCCTACACTGTCCGGGCCTACAGGCATGATGGCTAGGATGCCGAAGGTCCTGTTTCCTGTTGCTGTCTGGCCTATGCTGCCTGGGCCTACACTGTCTGGGCCTACAGGCATGATGGCTAGGACGCCGAAGGTCCTGTTTCCGTATCTCTGAACTAAACTCAGGTGGACAGAGTGCCATCACACTCCTGGCTGAGCCCTGTAGGTGGTGGGCAGGCACTGGGGAGCTGCAGGGAGTTCTCTGATGTTACTATGTGGAATTACATTGCACTATGAAGAGGTTGCTTTGTTTATTACGCAGGGACTTTCTGGGTCGGAAGGAGAAGCAGGTCACCAAGGAGAGCCCGGATCAAAGGTAGGAGTGGATCTGAGTAAACCCAGCCCGGGCTAACCCATAAACTACGAGTGTACAGTCTCCTGATGATCACCAAATATCCACACCCAAAACATCACATCCATGTTCTCCACAGATGCTGCCTGACCCCCTGAGTTACTCCAGCACTCTGTGAAACGTCACCTATCCATGTTCCCCAGAGATGCTGCCTGACCCACTGAGTTACTCCAGCACTCAGTGTCAGCCTCATTGCACCCAGCATGTTTGACTTTGCACTAATTGTCAGGGTGAATGAACTCGAATGGGAGCTGAATACCATGCCACATGTACAGCGTGTTCAGCCAAAGTTAGCTTCACCCAGGTGCATCAAATAATCAGAATGCGTCGAAACTTGTGATTAATTCTGAGAAGTGAACACTTGGCAAAGGTGTCAAAAGCTCTGCATGAATGACTTAGAAACTGAACAAAATTCAACCGATTTCTTCTTGTGTGGTGCAATGTTAATCTTAAGTTTTTTTGGATGGTCACAGGGTGAAATTGGTCCGCGTGGCGATGAGGGGGGAGCGGGACAGAGTGGAGCAAGGGTGAGTTACACGTGAGGCAGCCATGCCCCGACGGGCAGTGTGGTGTGTGACAGTGACTGGCTTACAGTGAGGGGCAGGGTGGTGTGTGTGACAGTGACTGGCTTACAGTGACGGGCATGGTGGTGATGGTGTGTGTGACAGTGACTGGCTTACAGTGACAGGCAGGGTGGTGATGGTGTGTGTGACAGTGACTGGCTTACAGTGACGGGCATGGTGGTGTGTGTGACAGTGACTGGCTTACAGTGACAGGCAGGATGGTGATGGTGTGTGTGACAGTGACTGGCTTACAGTGAGGGGCAGGGTGGTGTGTGTGACAGTGACTGGCTTACAGTGACAGGCAGGGTGGTGATGGTGTGTGACAGTGACTGGCTTACAGTGAGGGGCAGGGTGGTGTGTGTGACAGTGACTGGCTTACAGTGAGGGGCAGGGTGGTGTGTGTGACAGTGACTGGCTTACAGTGACAGGCAGGGTGGTGATGGTGTGTGACAGTGACTGGCTTACAGTGACGGGCAGGGTGGTGATGGTGTGTGACAGTGACTGGCTTACAGTGACAGGCAGGGTGGTGATGGTGTGTGACAGTGACTGGCTTACAGTGAGGGGCAGGCTGGTGATGGTGTGTGACAGTGACTGGCTTACAGTGACAGGCAGGATGAAGCAAGTTCCTGATTGATGTAATCTGGTGATAGACCAGGTGACAGGTGAAGCTGAACCACCAAGGGAATACTTGGATTACATGCTGGGCCCAGAAGTGGATCTGCAATCACATAGAAACATAGAAAATAAGTGCAGGAGGAGGCCATTTGGCCCTTCGAGCCAGCACCGCCATTCATTGTGATCATGGCTGATCATCCACAATCAGTAACCCATGCCTGCCTTCTCCCCATATCCCTTGATTCCACTACCCCTAGAGTTCTATCTAACTCTCTTTTAAATTCATCCAGTGAATTGGCCTCCACTGCCCTCTGTGACAGGGAATTCCACAAATTCACAACTCTCTGGGTGAAAAAGGTTTTTCTCACCTCAGTTTTAAATGGCCTCCCCTTTATTCTTAGACTGTGGCCCCTGGTTCTGGACTCCCCCAACATTGGGAACATTTTTCCTTCATTTAGCTTGTTTAGTCCTTTTATAATTTTATACGCCTCTCTAAGATCTCCTCTCATCCTTCTAAACTCCAGTGAATACAAGCCCAATCTTTCCAATCTTTCCTCAAATGACAGTCCCGCCATCCCGGGGATTTTAATAGAATACAAAGACATTGGTGAAGATACAAAATATATACCCTGCATACACTTTGACATTTTTGTGTACGTGTAGATGAATCAATCTGCTGTAAACCTTGCATGCCCATTATCCATTCCACACAACCCATCTGAATGCTGTACTCCATTCAATGGACAACTGTACAACTTAATCTTCACATGGCTCGTCAGCCCATCTTACCGATACTAGCGTGCAATGTTTACACGCCACATCAGGCAGCAGTCGAGCACTGTTTCAGTTTCTGCCGTTTGTTTGATGAACAAGGTATAAGATATTAATGACTGCCTGTGGCCAGGGTTAAAGAAGGCTCTCTCTTTCTGCCTCAGGGTGAACCAGGACCTGTCGGAGAGAACGGACGGCAAGGGAAGGACGGAGTCAAGGTACAAGCTGCTCTGTAGGGCCATGCACGGCAGCCCCTGCCCAGCAGTCTGAGGGCCAGAGGCCTGGCTACAGTGATACAGTGTGGAAACAGGCCATTCAGTCCAACTCACCCACACCAACCAACATGTCCTATCTACACTAGTCCCACCTGCCCACTCTTCATCCATATCCCTCTAAACCTGTCCTATCCATGTACCTGTCCAAATGTTTTTTATATGTTGTTATACTACCTCCTCTAGCATCTCATTCCATACACCAACCGCCCTTTATGTAAAAAACGTTGTCCCTTGCATTCCTGTTACATCTTTTCCCCATCACCATATCTCCATGTACTCTGATTCTTGATTCCCCTACCATGGGTAACAGACTGTGCATCTACCCGATCTATTCCTCTCATGATTTTATATACCTCTATAAGATCTCCCCTCATCCTCCTGCGCAACATGGAATAAAGCCTTAGCCTGCACAATTTCTCCATGTCTCTCAGGCCCTTGAGTCCTGGCAAGATCCTTGTAAATCTTCTCTGCACCCTTTCCAGCTTAACAACATCGTTCCTGTAACAGGGTGACCTAAACTGAACACAATACTGTAAATGCGGCAACTGTAATGTGACCTCCCAAGAGGGTTGCCAACTGTCCCATATTTTGGGCTAAATTAGTTTGTCCCGTACGGGACTGCCCTTGTCCCGTATTAGTAGGGTTGCCAACTTCCTCACTCCCAAATAAGGGACAAAGGGTGTCGTCACCGCCCCGCGCCCCACGTGACCTCACCCAGCCAGCGGCCACGTGCTCCCGCTCCACCAATGGCGGCCACCCGTGCCGGGAGGCGGGTTGCTTTGCAACCTCCGTTAGGCGGCGCCATTGGTGGAGCGGGAGCACGTGGCCGCTGGCTGGGTGAGGTCACGTCAGGCGCGGGGCGCCACCTTTTCCCATATTTGGAGTGAGGAAGTTGGCAACCCCACCCCCCAACTTGCACACTCAGTACTCTGACTGATGAGTGTGGATGAGGGTGAGGGTTGGTCTCGATCGATCCTTTGTGGCCATGTAGGTAGTTGGCATGGGAACATAATGAGACCCCACCGCATGTACAGAGGTGCCGGGGCAGCAGCACAACCAGAGTTCCTCAGAGAGGCTGGTGGTCTTTGCAAGGGACAGGGGGACAGGGGGAGGGAGTACCTCAGAGCCAGGCTACTGAAGGAAGGCATCACTCTCAGGATCTCAGGACCACACAAGCTTCTCCACCACGACAAGGTGACAATCCACAGAGAATGTGCCTCTAATCCAAACCTGTCCCATTACACAGGGCGATCCCGGCAATGAGGGCCCTCAAGGCGAGGGGGGAGATCGAGGTGATGGGGGATTGCGGGGTACTGCCGGTGGACCCGGCGTTCCAGGAATCAATGGCTTGCCGGTGAGTAGTGTGAGATATCTACCATGTGTGTGTGTGTGTGCTCCCACCATGTCGTGTGACCATTAATCACAGGAGCAGAATCACACCAGACGCCCATCACGTCCACTACGCCATTCACTCAGGGCTGATCTATCTCTCCCTCCGAACCCCATTCTCCTGCCTTCTCCCCATAACCCCTGACACCCGTACTAATCAACAACTGTCAATCTCTGCTTTAAAAATACCAAAAACTTGGCCTCCCCCACCGCCTGGCAAAGAATCCCACAGATTCACCACCCTCTGACTAAAGGAATTCCTCCTCATCTCCTTCCTGAAAGAACGTCCTTTAATTCTGAGCCTGTGCCCTCTGGTCCTAGACTCTCCCACTAGTGGAAACATCCTGGAGAGAGAGTAAGAGAGGGAACATTCTGGAACTAAGCACCGGGCCTTAAGCTGGGGTACCGTGGCAGAATAATTCCTTTCAGCAAAACACAAAGTGCTGGAGGAACTCAGCAGGTCAGGCGGCATCTGTGGAGGGGATGGACAGATGATATTTCGGGTCGGGATCCTTCTTTGGACTAACAGTTAATGTCCGCCATGACCAGCCCCTCAAACCACTTTAAGTTTAGTTTAGTTTAGAGATACAGTGCAGAAACAGGCCCTTCGGCCCACCAAGTCCGCACCGACCAGCGATCCCCACACACTAACACTATCCTACACACACACACACTAGGGACAATTTTACATTTATACCAAGCCAATTAACCTACAAACTTGTACCTCTTTGGAGTGTGGGAGGAAGCAGAAGATGTCGGAGAAAACCCACGCAGGTCACGGGGAGAACGTACAAACTCCGTACAGACAGCGCCCGTAGTCGGGATTGAACCCGGGTCTCTGGCGCTGTGAGGCAGCAGCTCTACCCGCTGCTTCTGCTGTCACAGAACATAGAACTGTACAGCACAGGAACAGGCCCTGAACTACTATCTACCTCATTAATGACCATCGGACTATCTTTGATCGGACTTTACTGGCTTTACCTTGCACTAAACGTTATTCCCTTATCGTGTAGACACAAAATGCTGGAGTAACTCAGCGGGACAGGCAGCATCTCTGGGGAGAAGGAATGGGTGACGTTTTGGGTCGAGACCCTTCTTCAGATCCTTATCCTGTATCTGCACACTGTGAATGGCTCAATTGTAATCATGTATTGTGTTTCCGCTGACTGGTTAGCACGCAACACAAGCTTCTCACTGTACCTCAGTACACGGGACAATAAACTAAACCGAAACTGAACTGAACACTGGACTGAACAATACCTGTGTGAAACCTGATTCCAAGCGAAACTAATCTCTTCTGCCTCTACACATCCCTCCATTGGAACGAGTTTATTTAATACAGAGGGGGGTGGGGGCCTGGAACATACTGTCTGGGGTGGTGGTGGAGGCAGATACCATAGTGGTGTTTAAGAGACTTTTAGATAGGAAGGGTATGTAGGTTAATTTGACTGGGTAAATGTAAAAAAAATTGTCCCTAGTGTGTGTAGGATAGTGTTAATGTGCGGGGATCGCTGGGCGGCGCGGACTTGGTGGGCCGAAAAGGCCTGTTTCCGCGCTGTATATATATGATATGATATGATAACATGGATCTGCAAGGAATGGATCACGTGCAGGCAGAGGAGACCAGTTTAACGGCATCATGTTTGGCATGGACATTGTGGGCCGAAGGGCCTGTTCCTGTGCTGTATCCGAATGCTTCTGTTGCTGATTGGAGGAGCAGTACATGTTGTGCATGAACTAAACCGCTTTGTCTCTCTCACCACAGGGGCCTGAGGGGTCACACGGAAAACCCGGACAACGAGGTCGGGCAGGAAGAAAGGTGCCATACGTCATACGTCATACGTCATACGTCATACGACATACGTCATACGTCATACGTCATACGACATACGTCATACGTCATACGTCATACGACATGATTGTCACACGTCCCAAACACAATAACATTCTTACTGAATGAATGAATGAATGAATGATACTTTATACTTTTACACAACAGAACAGGCCCTTCCGCCCAACCTGCCCACACCGACCAACATGTCCCATCTACATTAGTCCCACCTGCCTGTGTATAGCCCACAGCCCTCTAAACCTGTCCTATCCATGTACCTGTCTCAATGTTTCTTAAATGTTATGATCGTCCCAACCTCAACTGCCTCCTCCGGCAGCTCGTACCGCACAACCATCACTTACCCCTCGGGTTCCTATTAAATCTCTCCCCGCTCACCTCAAATCTATGTCCTCTGGTCCTCCATTCCCCTACTCTGGGAAAGAGACTCTGTGCATCTACCCGATCTATTCCTCTCATGATTTTTTACACCTCTATAAGTGCTCCAATGAATAGAGTCCTAGCCTTCCCAATCACTCCCTGCAGCCCAGGGCCTCGAGGCCTAGCAACATCCGTGTAAATCTCTGCACCTTTTACGGATATTTTATATAAGTATTTATATTTATATTTAATAAATATATATAAAATATCTGTAAACGGTGCAGAGAAGATTTACATGGATTTGCCAGGATTATATATATATATATATATATATAGACACATGCACACCACACATACAAACAAAAATAGTGCAAAACCCAATTCCCTCAGGTCTATAGTTCTGAGCATATTGGGAGGTTGTGGTGTTTAATACTCTAATGTCTGTAGGTATCTGGACGTTACCGTTTTCAGGCTCCTGTACTTTCTTCACGATGGCAAGGGTGAGATGAGAGTGTGGCCAGGGTGGTGTGGGTCAGTGAGAGTGTGGCCAGGGTGGTGTAGGTCAGTGAGAGTGTGGCCAGGGTGGTGTGGATCAGTGAGAGTGTGGCCAGGGTGGCGTGGGTCAGTGAGAGTGTGGCCAGGGTGGTGTGGGTCAGTGAGAGTGTGGTCAGGGTGGTGTGGGTCAGTGAGAGTGTGGCCAGGGTGGTGTGGGTCAGTGAGAGTGTGGCCAGGGTGGTGTGGGTCAGTGAGAGTGTGGCCAGGGTGGTGTGGGTCAGTGAGAGTGTGGCCAGGGTGGTGTGGGTCTCTGATGAAGCTTTAATTACTTAAGGTTTATTGTCACGTGTAGTGAGGTACAGTCAAAAACGTTGTTTTACATGCTATCCAATCTGATGAGATGACACTACACATCATTGCAATCAAGTCAAAATCAAGTCTGTTAGCTAGACGGTGCCCAGGCCAGGCCAGGCCAGGCCAGGCCAGTCTCTGTGTGCTGGGCCCAGAAGTGGATCTGCAATCACATAGAAACATAGAAAATAGGTGCAGGAGGAAGCCATTTGGCCCTTTGAGCCAGCACCGTCACTCATTGTGATCATGGCTGATCATCCACAATCAGTAACCCGTGCCTGCCTTCTCCCCATATCCCTTGATTCCACTAGCCCTTAGAGCTCTATTTAACTCTCTCTTAAATCCATCCAGTGAATTGGCCTCCACTGCCTTCTGTGGCAGAGAATTCCACAAATTCACAACTCTCTTAGACTGTGGCCCCTGGTTCTGGACTCCCCCAACATTGGGAACATTTTTCCTGCATCTAGTTTGTCCAGTCTTTTTATAATTTTATACAATCGCTCCACTCTTCTAAACCGCTACTCCATTTCTTCTGTAATCGGACTTCACTGGACTTTATCTTGCTCCAAACATAATTCCCTTTATCCTGTATCTGTACAGAGTGGATGGCTCAATGTTCCTAATGTATCGTCTTTCCACCGCGGGAACAGCACGCAACAAAAAGCTTTGCGCTGTACCTCGGTGCACGTGACCATAAACTCATCTAAACTACAGAGAAGGGGAAGGATACCAGTGCTGTCTAGATAGGGTAGACAGTCACAAGCTTTGCCCCAGGATGGGAACGTTGAAAGCTGGAGGGCGTAGCTTTGAGGTGAGGAGGGCAAAATGTAAAGATGTGTGGGGCAAGTTCTTTGTACACAGAGGGTGGTGTGGGCCTGGAACATGCTGCCAGTGGTGGAGGCAGATGCAATAGTGGTGTTTAAGAGACGTTTGGGTAGGAATGTGAGATGGAGGGATAAGCAATATGTGCAGGCAGATAAGGAGAGGTCTTGGCATCATGTTCGGCACAGATATTGTGAGCCTGAACTCTGTTAGGGCGGCTCTATCTTGGAAAGATACCAGAATGTAGAATATAGTTCTCAGCATTGTAGTGCATCAGTTCCAGAGACAAAGTCCAATGTCTGCAATGGGGTGAAGGTGAATCGGACAGTGCCCTAGCTTATGGATGGTCCATTCAGAAGCCTGATGACGGATGGACGGACGGGAAGAAGCTGTTCCTGAGTCAGGTGTTGCGCGCTTTCAGGCTTGTGTATCTTATAGACAATAGACAATAGGTGCAGGAGGAGGCCATTCGGCCCTTCGAGCCTGTACGCACCGCCATTCAATGTGATCATGGCTGATCATTCTCAATCAGTACCTCGTTCCTGCCTTCTCCCCATACCCCCTGACTCCGCTATCCTTAAGAGCTCTATCTAGCTCTCTCTTGAATGCATTCAGAGAATTGGCCTCCATTGCCCTCTGAGGCAGAGAATTCCACAGATTCACAACTCTCTGACTGAAAAAGTTTTTCCTCATCTCCATTCTAAATGACCTACCCCTTATTCTTAAATTGTGGCCCCTGGTTCTGGACTCCCCCATCATTGAGAACATGTTTCCTGCCTCTAACATGTCCAACCCCTTAATAATTTTATACGTTTCAATAAGATCCCCTCTCATCCTTCTAAATTCCAGTGTATACAAACCTAGTCGTTCCAGTCTTTCAACATACGACAGTCCCGCCATTCCGGGAATTAACCTAGTAAACCTACGCTGCACGCCCTCAATAGCAAGAATATCCTTCCTCAAATTTGGAGACCAAAACTGCACATAGTACTCCAGGTGCGGTCTCACCAGGGCCCTGTACAACTGCACACAGTACTCCAGGTGCGGTCTCACCAGGGCCCTGTACAACTGCACACAGTACTCCAGGTGCGGTCTCACCAGGGCCCGGTACAACTGCAGAAGGACCTCTTTGCTCCTATACTCAACTCCTCAGGGAGACCAGTCAGTCGTGGTCTTTGCCAATCTGCTTCCTGACCAACCAAGCATCCGCAATGTCCTGTTTTTCTGTCTTCAGGGAAAGAAGGGCCAGCAGGGGTCAGCAGGGGAGCAGGGTGACCCCAGAGAGCGAGGGAGACCAGGAGACGTGGGAGCGAAGGGCGTGCGGGGAACGCGGGGAGCCATGGTAAGTCTCAACACTAGCTCTCACACACCGCGCTGGAGGCCAAGTCAGCGGCCATTTGTAAAGCGGATGTTGACAGATTCTTGTGCAGGAAGGAACTGCAGATGCTGGTTTACACTGAATATAGACACAAAATGCTGGAGTAACTCAGCGGGACAGGCAGCGTCTGTGGAGAGAAGGAATGGGTGATGTTTCGGGTCGAGACCCTTCTTCAGACCCTTCTACCCCCGCAATCTCTCATCCATTCCTTCTCTCCAGAGATGCTGCCTGTCCCGCTGAGTTACTCCAGCATTTTGTGTCTATATTCAGTGTAAACCAGCATCTGCAGTTCCTTCCTGCACTGTGGCAACACGGTGGTGCAGCGGGTAGAGCTGCTGCCCCGGGTTCGATCCTGACTACGTGTGCTGTCTGTACGGAGTTTGTACGTTCTCCCCGTGACCAGCGTGGGTTTACCCCGAGATCTTCGGTTTCCTCCCACACTCCAAAGACGTGCAGGTCTGTAATTTAATTGGCTTGGTAGAAATGTAAATTGTCCTGGTGTGTGTAGGATAGTGTTAATTTGCGGGGATCGCTGGGCGGCGCGGACCCGGTGGGCCGAAGGGCCTGTTTCCGCGCTGTTTCTGTAAACTAAACTAAACATGGTGCGTGTGCCACCCTGATACAGTTGTGCAGCCACTCTGCTGATCTCACAGTCTGAGTTATGTGTAGAGGTGAGCCAAGGGTAGGGCTGCCAACTGTCCCGTATCAGCCTGGACATCCTGTATATTGGGCTAAATTGGTTTGTCCCTGTACGGGACCGTCCTTGTCCCATATTTGGCCCGGGGGCCGCTGTAGGCCCGGACAGTGTGGGCCCAGAGGTCCGGGCACCGACTAACGGAGGTTGCATAGCAACCCACCTCCCGGCCCAGGAGGTTGCCATTGGTGGAGCATGAACACGTGGCCGCTGGCTGGGTGAGGTCACGTGGGGCGCGGGGCGGTGACGTCACTTTTTGTCCCTTATTTAGGAGTGAGATAGTTGGCAACCCCGAGCCAAGGACCAGCTCCCATGTTGCCATTGATTCTTGTTGATTCTTTGCACTGTTTATGACTGTGAAACTCTTTCTGCAAATCCTCGGTCTAGTGCAGGCAAGGACACGTCAGCCCTCACACTCATGATGCCAGGAACAATTTGTCAAGACTCAACAATATTTGATTGACATTTTGTACTGGCAACAGAACAATAGAAATTCTTACTTGCTGCTGCTTAGCAGATGCTTAATACACAATAACGCGCAGAGAAATGTACAATGACCAGGGTGGTGTGGGTCAGTGAGAGTGTGGCCAGGGTGGTGTGGGTCAGTGAGAGTGTGGCCAGGGTGGTGTGGGTCAGTGAGAGTGTGGCCAGGGTGGTGTGGGTCAGTGAGAGTGTGGCCAGGGTGGTGTGGGTCAGTGAGAGTGTGGCCAGGGTGGTGTGGGTCAGTGAGAGTGTGGCCAGGGTGGTGTGGGTCAGTGAGAGTGTGGCCAGGGTGGTGTGGGTCAGTGAGAGTGTGGCCAGGGTGGTGTGGGTCAGTGAGAGTGTGGCCAGGGTGGTGTGGGTCAGTGAGAGTGTGGCCAGGGTGGTGTGGGTCAGTGAGAGTGTGGCCAGGGTGGTGTGGGTCAGTGAGAGTGTGGCCAGGGTGGTGTGGGTCAGTGAGAGTGTGGCCAGGGTGGTGTGGGTCAGTGAGAGTGTGGCCAGGGTGGTGTGGGTCAGTGAGAGTGTGGCCAGGGTGGTGTGGGTCAGTGAGAGTGTGGCCAGGGTGGTGTGGGTCAGTGAGAGTGTGGCCAGGGTGGTGTGGGTCAGTGAGAGTGTGGCCAGGGTGGTGTGGGTTAGTGAGTGTGGCCAGGGTGGTGTGGGTCAGTGAGAGTGTGGCCAGGGTGGTGTGGGTCAGTGAGAGTGTGGCCAGGGTGGTGTGGGTCAGTGAGAGTGTGGCCAGGGTGGTGTGGGTCAGTGAGAGTGTGGCCAGGGTGGTGTGGGTCAGTGAGAGTGTGGCCAGGGTGGTGTGGGTCAGTGAGAGTGTGGCCAGGGTGGTGTGGGTCAGTGAGAGTGTGGCCAGGGTGGTGTGGGTCAGTGAGAGTGGCCAGGGTGGTGTGGGTCAGTGAGAGTGTGGCCAGGGTGGTGTGGGTCAGTGAGAGTGTGGCCAGGGTGGTGTGGGTCAGTGAGAGTGTGGCTGCCTTTTTGAGGCAGTGTCTCCTGTAGATCCCTTAGATGGTGGGGGGTCAGTACGTGTGATGGACCTTCGATGGTGGGTGTTCAGTATGTGTGATGGACCGGGGCAGTGTCCACCACTCTCTCCTTCATTGTGCTCACTACTGTACATCTGTAGAAGTTCGATAGAGTATTCATCGATATAATGAATCTCCTCAATCTTCTGAGGAAGGTGGGATGAGAGATGTGCTTAAAAACACAGCACACAAAGTGATTAGAGAATAACATGTATGATGGATTTCTACTCCAAACTGAAGGCGGCCGTGGTGCAGCGGGTAGAGCTGCTGCCTCACGGCGCCAGGGACCCGGGTTCCATCCTGACCACGGGTGCTGTCTGTATGGAGTTTGTACGTTCTCCCCGTGACCTGCGTGGGTTTTCTCCGGGTGCTCCGGTTTCCTCCCACACTCCAAAGACGTGCAGGTTTGTAGGTTAATTGGTCTATGTAAATTGTCCCTAGTGTGTAGGGTAGTGCGAGTGTACAGGGTGATCGCTGGTCAGCGTGTATTCGGAGGGCCGAAGGTCCTGTTTCGCCACTGTTTTCCTGAACTAGAAACATAAACGGAAGCATCTTGCAGTGATTATGTGTGTTTTTGTAGGGACCTCCTGGAATGATGGGTCCAACAGGGGAATCAGGACTCGTGGGATATCATGTGAGTCAACACCAACAACTAACTGCCTGCATTTATGTGATGACATTGTGTACAAGATCATGAAAGGAATGGATCTGTAACCACACACAGTTCTTGCCCAGAGTAGGGCAATCGAGCACCAGAGGACATAGGTTTAAGGTGAAGGGGGAAAGGTTTAATAGGAACCTGAGGGGTAACAATTTGACACAGAGGGTGGTGGGTATATGGGATGAGCTGCCTGAGGAGATAGTTGGAGGCCAGGACTATCCCAACGTTTAAGAAACAGTTAGATAGGTACATGGATAGGATAGGTTTAGAGGGATTTGGGCCAAACACAGGTGGGACTAAGGTTGCCAACTTCCTCACTCCCAAATACATGACAAGGTGACGTCACCGCCCTACGCCAGGGCGGCCGCCATTGGTGGAGCGGGAGCACGTGGCCGCTGGCTGGGTGAGGTCACGTGGGGCGTGGGGTGATGACGTCACCCTATGTCCCTTATTTGGGAGTGAGGAAGTTGGCAACCCTACGAATACGGGACAAGGGCGGTCCCGTACGGAACAAACGAATTTAGCCCAAAATACAGGATGTCCCGGCTAATACGGGACGGTTGGCGACACTAGGTGGGACTAATGTAGATGGGGCATGTAGGTCGGCATGGGCAAGTTGGGCCGAAGGGCCTTTTCTCCTAAGGAACTATGACTCTAAATATCCCAAGGAGCTTTGCTGGAAAGTTATCAAACAAAATCCAACAACAGGTCCCAAATTGGAGCAGGTGATGGAGGGTGGGGAAAGGGGGGAGGGATGATGGAGGGATTCAAAGAGGAAGGGAGAGGTGGAGAGGGGAAGAGATGTGGGGAGGTGAGAGGAGGCATTTAGGAGGGACCTCAGGGGCAACCTTTTTATTCAGAGGGTAGTCCGGACCTGGAACGAGCTGCCAGAGGAAGCTGTGGAAGTAATACAAATGTGACGTTTAAAAGACATTGGGCAGCGCGCAACAAAAACCTTCCACTTGGTACATGTGACAATAAACTAAACTAAACATGTGGACATATATTGATAGGAAGGGTTTAGAGGGCAATGGACGAGCCTAGTTGGCATTGATAGAGTGGGCCGAAGGGCCTGTTTCCGTGCTGTACATCTCCGTGATGATGCCCAATGCTTCTTTCTCAGGGTTACCCCGGACCGGCCGGTACTCAGGGCCCACCTGGACCTAAGGGCCAGAAGGTACGGTAGTTCCTTCCCTTCAGTTTTCGTTAAAGAGGAGAGAGAGAAATGTGTGAAAGATGGGGGGATGGAGGGCGATGGGGAACTGGCACAGAAGAGGCGATGAGGCCTGGGGCGGGGGGGTGGGGGTGGGGGGGTGGGGGCGGGGGGGGTGGGGGGGGGGTGGGGGGCGGGGGGTGTGGGGGCGGGGGGGCGGGGGGGGGCGGGGGCGGGGGGGTGGGCGCGGGGCACTTTGTAGTTTTGTCGACCCTTTACGTGGTGACTCTTTAATACCTTGGGTTTGCAAAACAAAGAGTCTCACTGACCTGCCACATGTGACCGTAAAGTATCCTTTATTCTCCATGTGCGTTCTCTGTGTGTGGTGGTGGTGATTCCCTGCTCCCCTGCCTGCCTGCCACAGATCCCTGTGTTAACCCCTCTTCCTCTCGACGTGTTTGAAGTGAACCAGTAACAAACTCCCAGCAACATTTAAAGTAGTGACCTCCTCGTGCTTTGTGCCTCTTGATGTTTCACGTCACAGGGAGGGCGATGTGTGTCCCCTGTGTATCGGGTGACTGAGTGCGCCACAGGTCCCTGTGTTAACCCCTCTTCCTTTCACTGCAGGGCTATCCCGGTGAGGACAGTCATCTTCCTGGACTACCTGGGCCTCGAGGTGAACCAGTAGGTCATTCTTTTAGTAGCAAATACTGTTCATGCTGTTAAACCATGCTTTCAAGCTCCACATCAGTATCTGTTCCTACACATTACCTGCCCCTTGCTCAAGGAATGTTCCTGGACCTGAGCAGATTTCAGACAGTTTAGGGATTGTAATGACACAAAGTGTCACACTGTGCAGAGAATACGATGCAGGAGTGTGTGTGGGCACTGGGCCTGTCTGTGCTCACTGGAGTGTAGAAGGATGAGGGAGGGGGGCTCATTGAAACGTACAGACAGTGAAAGGCCTGGACAATACAATACAATACAATACAATACAATACAATATATCTTTATTGTCATTGTACAGGGGTACAACGAGATTGGGAATGCGCCTCCCATACGATGCAATAAATTAATTAGCTAGTCAGTATTAATTTAAACAACCCAACGAAACAAATTGTAACAGTTTTAAAACAGAATAAAGTGCAAGTAGATCTGTGCCGGTTCACTGTGCGTTGTGACCATCCGGCTCAGCAGGACCGGTTCATAGCAGCTATGGCCCTGGGGATGAAGCTGTTTCTGAGTCTGGAGGTGCGGGCGTAGAAGGCCTTGTATCATCTGCCTGATGGTAGAAGTTCGAACAGACTGTTGCAGGGGTGTGAAGAGTCTTTGTGGATGCTGGTTGCTTTTCTGAGGCATCGTGTGTTGTAGATGCCCTCCAAGGCTGGTTGCTGTGTTAGTTCCAATAGTTTTGATCATATCGGATAGTTCCGAAAGTTCCGATAGACAGAGTGGATGTGGAGAGGATGTTTCCACTAGTGGGAGAGTCTCGGACCAGAGGGCTTTCCTGTCCCGGCAACATTCCCATCAATCTTCTCTGTGCATTTTCCAGCAAGATGACACCCTGTTTTATAGTAGGGTGACCAAAAATGAACACAATACTCGAAGTGTGGCCTCACCAACATCTTTACGACATCCCAACTTCCATGCTCAGCTCGCTCAGTGCTGAGGAAAGGGATGGCTGCATAACTCAGATGATAGCAAGGAAACATCTGGCATTTGGTGTCCCCGATCCGAGGAAGGATATACTGGCACATGAGAATGATCTTGGGAATGAGTGGGTTAACCTATGATGAGCGTTTGTGGGCACTGGGCCTGCACTCACTGGAGTTTCGAAGGATGAGGGGGGACCTCATTGAAACGTACAGAATAGTGAGCGGCCTGGATAGAGTGGATGTGGAGAGGATGTTTCCATTAGTGGGAGAGTCTAGGACCAGAGGGCACAGCCTCAGAATTAAAGGACATTCTTTTAAGAAGGAGGTGAGGAGGAATTTCATTAGTCAGAGGGTGGTGAATCTGTGGGATTCTTTGCCACAGACGGCTGTGGAGGCCACAAGTCAATGGATATTTTTAAGGCAGGGCTAAATAGATTCTTGATTACAATAGACAATAGATGCAGGAGTAGGCCATTCGGCCCCTCGAGCCAGCACCGCCATTCAATGTGATCATGGCTGATCATTCTCAATCAGTACCCCGTTCCTGCCTTCTCCCCATACCCCCTGACTCCGCTATCCTTAAGATCTCTATCTAGCTCTCTCTTGAATGCATTCAGAGTTGGCCTCCACTGCCTTCTGAGGCAGAGAATTCCACAGATTTACAACTCGGCAGAGAATTCCACAGATTTACAACAGATTAGTACGGGTGTCACGGGTTGTGGGGAGAAGGCAGGAGAATGGGGTTGAGAGGGAAAGATTGATCAGACATGATTAAATGACGGAGTAAACTTGATGGGCCGAATGGCCTAATCCTGCTCTTATACTTATGAACATTATTGACATTGGGAACCCAAAAGTGAAAAGCTTTTGTTGCGTGCTAACCTGTCAGCGGAAAGACTGTACTGTACATGATCACAATTGAGCCATTCACAGTGTACAGATACAGGAGAATGGAATAACGTTTAGTGCAAGGTAAAGCCAGCAAAGTCCGATCAAAGATAGTCCGAGGGTCTCCAATGAGGTAGATAGTAGTTCAGCACTGCTCTCTGGTTGTGGTCGGATGGTTCAGTTGCCTGATAACAGCCGGGGACAAACTGCCCCTGAATCTGGAGGTATGTGTCTCCACCTCTTGCCTGATGGGAGAGGGGGGAAGGGATGGGAAAATTACATTATTACATTAAACAACGTAATAAATGATAAAAATCTTTCAGTGTGTGCCTGTAAACATATACACACATATGCATACGTGTCCACATAGATATGTTGCTGCAAGGAGCGTGTGGGCTGGTCTATGGGGCGGGGGTGGATGCGGGGACATGTATGTTCAAGCTGTGCTGCTCTCTCTCTCCCACAGGGCCCCATGGGTCCACACGGAGAACACGGTCAACCAGGGGCTGCCGGCTACCAGGTAAGCTGGGCCACCATGTACCTGGGTGGGGCGGGGCAGGGATGTACCTGGGTGGGGCGGGGCAGGGAGAGAGGGGTGGGTGGATGGATGGGTGGATGAACCAGGGGCTGCCGGCTACCAGGTAAGCTGGGCCACCATGTACCTGGGTGGGGCGGGGCAGGGATGTACCTGGGTGGAGCGGGGCATGAGAGAGAGGGGTGGGTGGGTGGATGAATGAACCAGGGGCTGCCGGCTACCAGGTAAGCTGGCATGTACCTGGGTGGGGCGGGGCAGGGATGTACCTGGGTGGGGCGGGGCAGGGAGAGGGGGGTGGGTGGGTGGATGGATGTACCCGGGTGGGGCGAGGGGGAGGGGTGGGTGGGTGGGTGTACCTGGGTGGGGCCGGGGAGGGAGAGAGGGGTGGGTGGGTGCATGTACCTGGGTGGGGCGGGGGAGGGAGGGAGGGGTGGGTGGATGTACCTGGGCGGGGGAGGGAGGGAGGGGTGGGTGGGTGGGTGCATGTACCTGGGTGGGGAGGGGGAGGGAGAGAGGGGTGGGTGGGTGCATGTACCTGGGTGGGGCGGGGGAGGGAGGGAGGGGTGGGTGGGTGGGTGCATGTACCTGGGTGGGGAGGGGGAGGGAGGGAAGGGTGGATGGATGCATGTACCTGGGTGGGGCAGGGGAGGGAGAGAGGGGTGGGTGGGTGCATGTACCTGGGTGGGGCGGGGCAGGGATGTACCTGGGTGGGGCGGGGCAGGGATGTACCTGGGTGGGGCGGGGCAGGGAGAGGGGGGGTGGGTGGGTGGGTGGATGGATGTACCCGGGTGGGGCGAGGGGGAGGGGTGGGTGGGTGGGTGTACCTGGGTGGGGCCGGGGAGGGAGAGAGGGGTGGGTGGGTGCATGTACCTGGGTGGGGCGGGAGAGGGAGGGAGGGGTGGGTGGGTGGGTGCATGTAACTGGGTGGGGCGGGGGAGGGAGGGAGTTTGGATGTACCTGGGTGGGGCGAGGGAGGGAGAGAGGGGTGGGTGGGTGGGTGCATGTACCTGGGTGGGGAGGGGGAGGGAGGGAGGGATGGGTGGGTGGGTGGGTGCATGTACCTGGGTGGGGAGGGGGAGGGAGGGGTGGATGGGTGGGTGGGTGGATGTACCTGGGTGGGGCGGGGCGGGGCAGGGAGAGAGGGGTGGGTGGGTGGGTGTACCTGGGTGGGGCGGGGGAGGGAGGGGTGGGTGGGTGGGTGCATGTACCTGGGTGGGAGGGAGGGAAAGGTGGGTGAATGTACCGGGAGGGGGGCAGAGGGAGTTAGGGGTGGGTGTTGTTGCCCCTCAAGGCTGGGCACAGGGACCGCTGATCTTCACTCATCTAGTTGCATCAAGCCCACAGTTCGTACACTGGCCCTTCGGCCCACTGCTCATATACTGGCCCTTCAGCACACAGCTCGAATGCTGGCCCGTCGGCCCAACTCGTCCATGCCGACCAGCTAGTCTAGGACGGAACTGCAGATGCCGGTTTACACCAAATTACAGCCATTGTTGGTCAGCGTAGACTCAGTGGGCTGAAGGGCCTGTTTCCACGCTGTATCTCGAAACTACAGCAGCACGGTGGCGCAGCGTTAGAGTTGCTGCCTTATAGCGTTTTCAGCGCCAGAGACCCAGGGTTCGATTCTGACTACGGGTGCTGTCTGTACGGAGTTTGTACGTTCTCCCCGTGACCTGCGTGGGCTTTCTCCGAGATCTCGGTTTCCTCCCACACTCCAAAGACGTGCAGGTTTGTAGGTTAATTGGCTTTCTATAAATGTAAATTGTCCCTAGTGCATGTGGGATAGTGTTAATAGTCAGCAGAGTGATACAGTGTGGAAACAGGCCAATTCGGCCCAACCTGCCCACACCGGCCAACATGTCCCAGCTACACCAGTCCCACCTGCCTGGTTTGGTCCATATCCCTCCAAACCTGTCCTATCCATGTACCTGTACCAACTGCTTCTTAAATGTTGTGATAGTCCCAGCCTCAACTACCTCCTCCGGCAGCTCGTTCCATACACCCACCACCCTTGTCAGCTTCCTATTAAATCTTGCCCCCTTCACCTTGAACCTATGTTCACCTTGAACCATTCCCCTACTCTGGGCAAGAGACTCTGTGCATCTACACCGATCTATTCCTCTCATGATTTTGTACACCTCTATAAGATCACGTGCGATCTGATAATGTGCGGGGATTGCTGGTCGGCATGGACTTGTTGGGGCCGAAGGGCCTGTTTCCCCGCTGTATCTCTGAACTAAACTAAACACTTCAGTTTGAATGTTGATCTGCTTCTTGAGGTTTGACTGCAGTAGTGACAGGTGTCTCTTGGTCCTTATACCTGCAGGGCCACCCAGGTGTGCTTGGAGCACGGGGCAGTGTGGGCCAACAAGGCAGACCGGTAAGAGATCTTCACAACGATTTTCAACAAATACTCCAACTGTGACTGTTACACATCAGCTGTGGAAAAGAGTCAAATCTCAGCTGGAGACTGGACGACAGTCAGACAGACATTCCCGTTGGAACCAACAGGGAGCGCTGCACTGTGGGGGGGGGGGGATGGAGCCGCACTGTGGGGGGGGGGGAGGAGAGGGCGCACTGTGGGGGGGGGGAGGGAGCCACACTGTGGGGGGGGGGATGGAGCCGCACTGTGGGGGGGGGGATGGAGCCGCACTGTGGGGGGGGGGAAGGGAGGGGCGCATTGTGGGGGGGGGAGGGAGCCGCACTGTGGGGGGGGGTGAGGGAGGGGCGCACTGTGGGGGGGGGGGAGGGAGCCGCACTGTGGGGGGGGGTGAGGGAGGGGCGCACTGGGGGGGGGGAGGGAGTGCCACACTGTGGGGGGGGGTGAGGGAGTGCCACACTGTGGGGGGGGGGGAGGGAGTGCCACACTGTGGGGGGGGGGAGGGAGCCGCACTGTGGGGGTGGTGAGGGAGGGGCGCACTGTGGGGGGGGGGGAGGGAGTGCCACACTGTGGGGGGGGGTGAGAGGGAGTGCCACACTGTGGGGGGGGGGAGGGAGCGCCACACTGAGGGAAGGGTGCACTGTGGGGGGTGGGGGGTGAGGGAGGGGCGCACTGTGGGGGGGGGGTGAGGGAGGGGCGCACTGTGGGGGGGGGGAGGGAGTGCCACACTGTGGGGGGGGGGAGGACTGCCACACTGTGGGGGGGGGGGGAGGGAGCGCCACACTGAGGGAAGGGTGCACTGTGGGGGTGGGGGGTGAGGGAGGGGCGCACTGTGGGGGGGGGTGAGGGAGGGGCGCACTGTGGGGGGGGGGGTGAGGGAGGCGCACTGTGGGAGGGGCGGGGGTGAGGGGGGTGCCATAGTCTACACCATAAACCAGCCTGGGCACTCCATAGAGGGAGTACAGAGAAGGTTCACCAGATTGATCCCTGGGATGGCAGGACTTTCATATGAAGAAAGACTGGATAGACCTGGGCTTGTACTCGCTGGAATTTAGAAGATTGAGGGGGGATCTTATAGAAACTTACAAAATTCTTAAGGGGTTGGAGAGGCTAGATGCAGGAAGATTGTTCCCGATTATGGGGGAGTCCAGAACAAGGGGTCACAGTTTAAGGATAAGGGGGAAGTCTTTTAGGACCGAGATGAGAAAGTTTTTTTTCACACAGAGAGTGGTGAATCTGTGGAATTCCCTGCCACAGAAGGTAGTTGAGGCCGAGTTCATTTGGCTATATTTAAGAGGGAGTTAGATGTGGCCCTTGTGGCTAAAGGGATCAGGGGGTATGGAGAGGAGGCAGGTACAGGTTACTGAGTTGGATGATCAGCCATGATCATATTGAATGGCGGTGCGTACAGGCTCGAAGGGCCGAATGGCCTCCTCCTACACCTATTGTCTATGTTTCTATGTTTCTATGTTTCTAATGTGGCTTTGTTCCGTTGCAGGGTGATCCTGGCCAAACCGGCACACCGGGTCTGAAAGGGGAGAGAGGATCGCAGGTAGGTGCGTCTCTCATCCCTCCCTCCCTGGGTCACTCCAGTGGGTGCAGAATAGCTGCATACATCATCGAGATGCTGGGGAAATGGCTGGCAAGGTTGAACACGCAGAGATCTCTCAACTCCCAGAACTCCTGCAACTCACCATGAAGAAGACACATAATGGAGACACAAATTCATGAGGGATAGGAGCAAAATTAGGCCATTCGGCCCATCAAGTCTACTCTGCCATTCAATCATGGTTCATCTCTCTCTCCCTCCTAACCCCATTCTCCTGCCTTCTCCCCATAACCCCTGACACCCGCACTGATCAACAATCTATCTATCTCTGCCTTAAATATCTCCACTGACTTGTGGCCTCCACAGCCGTCTGTGGCAAAGAATCCCACAGATTCACCACCCTCTGACTAAAGAAATTCCTCCTCATCTCCTTCCTAAAGGAACGTCCTTTAATTCTGAGGCTGTGCCCTCTGGTCCTAGACTCTCCCACTGGTGGAAACATCCTCTCTACATCCACTCTATCCAGGCCTCCACAGATGTCGGTGACAAGGATGAAGTAGGCAAAGGGGCAAATCTCCCATCTTTTATAACTTGGTCATTCCCCACCCCCCACCCTGGTGCGTACATATCTCACCTTCCTCCCACCCCCCCCCCCCCCCCAGTACCCTGCTCCCCCCCCCCCCTCACAGTACCCCTGATCCTCCCCCCCAATACCCGGCTCCCCAATACCCGGCTCCCCCCCCCTCCCCAGTACCCCTGCTCCTCTCCCCTCCCCCCCCCTCCCCAAGTACCCTACTCTTCCCCCCTCGACCCCCAGTACCCTGCTCCCACCCCCCCGGTACCCCAACTCCCCCCACCCCCCCGGTACCCTGCTCCACTCCCCTCCCCCCAGTACCCTGCCCCTCCAGTACCCTGCCCCTCCTCCCCCCCAGTACCCTGCTCCTCTCCCCTCCCCCCCAGTACCCTGCCCCTCCAGTACCCTGCCCCTCCTCCCCCCCAGTACCCTGCTCCTCCCCCACCCCCCGGTACCCTGCTCCTCCCCCCCCCCCCCGGTACCCGGCTCCTCCCCCCCCCCCCCCGGTACGCTGCTCCTCCCCCCCACCCCCCGGTACCCTGCTCCTCCCCCCTCCTCCCCGTAACCCTGCTCCTCCCCCCCCCCCCGGTACCCGGCTCCTCTCCCCCCCCCCCCCCCCCGTACGCTTCTCCTCCCCCCCACCCCCCGGTACCCTGCTCCTCCCCCCTCCTCCCCGGTACCCTGCTCCTCCCCCCCCCCCCGGTACCCGGCTCCTCCCCCCCCCGGTACCTGACTCCTCCCCCCCGCCGGTACCCGGCTCCTTCCCCCTCCCCCCAGTATGCTGCTCCTCCCCCCCACCCCCCAGTACCCCTGCTCCTCCCCCCCATCCCCCGGTACCCCGGCCTCCCCTCCCCCCCCCCCCAGTACGCTGCTTCCTCCCCCCCCACCCCTCGGTACCCCTGCTCCCCTCCCCTCCCGTCCCCCCCTCCCAGTACCCTCCCCCCTCCTCCCCCGTACCCTGCTGCTCCCCTCCTCCCCCCGTACCCTGCTCCTCCCCCTCTCCCCCCCGTACCCTGCTCCTGCCCCCTCCCCAGGCACCCTGCTCCACCCCCCCTCCCCAGTACCCTGCTCCTCCCCCCCTCCTCCTAAACTCATCTCCCATCCCAAGCCCCCAACTCCCTTTTACCCCCCCGTCCCCTCCCACCCATGTGGGAGGAGGAAACCCACGTGGTCACGGAGAGCGGTGCAAACTCCACACAGACTGCAGTTCTTTGTGTGTGCGGAATGTGAGAATGTGCACAGTACCCCCCCAGCTGACTGTCTAAGCTGTGTGCCTGTACCTTTGCAGGGTTTGACGGGGAGGCAGGGAGCTCATGGTGAAGCTGGGACTGCCAGTTTACCGGTGAGTAACTCTGTTCATCCACACACACCTGCAGAAACACCACTTCAATAGTTTAACCAGATTGACACAGAGTGCTGGAGTAACTCAGCAGGTCAGGCAGCATCTGTGGAGAACATGGATAGGTGACGTTTCACAGAGTGCTGGAGTAACTCAGCGGGTCAGGCAGCATCTGTGGAGAACATGGATAGGTGACGTTTCGTCGGGACCCTGCCA